>NC_068394.1:23478628-23532398 GCF_023724105.1 Carassius gibelio | reverse complement strand
AGTAGGTTGAAGAGGAGCGACACCTGCACCACTCACCGGTCTCTAGTCCCATGGATTACAATGTATTTTATTAAATTAAATTAGTTAATTTTACTCAACTAAGTTTGTTCCACTTAACAAAAAGTTATACTGAATGAACCCAACAATTGCTTAATCTTAAGCAGAACTCAAATTCAATGTATTACAGCAGATTTCTAGTTCTCAGCATGCATTGCTTCTGCTTCTGTAAAGAGAGTTGTTGAGAATGTTGAAATGTTGTTGTTTTCACACAAATGTAAGCATTCTTACTTAATATTATGCTAAAGATATGGTAGTGTTTTTTTTATGTCAGTAATAATGTAAATAATGCTTAAGATCTATCTTGATGTGTATGTTAATTGTAATAAAAGAAACAACTAAGAATATGTTTTATTATTATTAATAATAATATTATTATTTATCATTATATAGAAAGCAGAAAACACAGGAAAATGAAGATTCATGGCTGAATATAACATGTTTCATGAGAGCATCTGGAGCTGCATTATTTTTTTTATTTTTTTATTTTTTGTCTCTGTAGTACTTGAAAGTCAGAAGAGGCTGAAGCACAAAACCCATGATTGACCAGAACATAATGAATTACCCAGAAAAACCAAACTTAATGCTAGTTGTTTTATTGAGTTACAGAAAGAAAGATGTTGAACATTGAGGCAACATGCCATAAAGCAAAACTGCAAGTGAACTTATAATCAGTGAATACAATGCATTTGCACTGTATTAAACATGTTTTATGCATGCAATTTCTGATTTAACATGGGCATTTAAGGGAACAGATTCAAATAGCAACGGCACAAACAAATGGTAGCTCTACTGTACACTTTCTGTCATTCCAATTCCCTTCAGCTGTTGTGAGAAAGAAAAATACAAAATATTAAACCGGCATCATTAATGCTTGTATTTAGAAAGACAGATTAAGAATGTCTAGCCTGTAACGTAAACACTGGAAGTGAGGGGAGAGAATATACTCTCAAAATAAAAGGTACAAAAGCTGTCACCAGGGCGGTACTTTCCAAAGGTACACCTTTGTACCCTATTATTAATATGATGCATATTAGTACTATAAAGGTACACATTAATACTAGCAACTTTTTAAAGGCCACCACCCCAGTGATAACATTTGTACATTTTTACTGAGAGTGTATAATGTCTTTATTAATTGTTACTGTTTATAGAGGGTTGAACAAATTCCAACACTGAAGACATCAAATGACATTCGAATCATTCAAAACAATTACCTCCATAGTTTGTCTCCATACAATGCTCATCATATTTGTTGTTAGGTTCTCCCGAGTTCCAAGCATGGAAATTCATTTTGGACCCATCACTCCAGAACCATGTCCCCTCCTGTTTACAGAAGAGCACAAGGATCACTGTGTTTAGGACCTCCTGGCATTATGTGCATGTGTAAAATGAAGAAATCAAAAACAAATAATAAAAACTCTATATCTCGCAGATGCTACTTGCACACCCCTGTGTAAATGTAAATGTTCACTTGTAAGCAGTGCTGATTTAAACAGTAAAGTGTAAAGCACAAACAATGAAAGTGACAAATTAAGTAAATAAATAAAATAACATACTGAAACCGCATCATAGCCTCCTATCCAGAATGCTTTTGAACTTGACACCAATAGCTTTAGGAAGGCTTGCTCCTTGAAACTGTGTACAGAAGCAAGGTTTCCACCACTGTTCAAGCACCTCACCTGAGGAGAATATGAGATAAGGAGAAGGTTAATAAGTCTTTAAGAAATTACAGTAAATACCAGGCTTATTTTCTGTCAGTTCTTGCTGAATATACCTACCTCTGCATCCTTCCAGGACTTTGGACCATTAAATGCCTTGAAGCATCTGTTTCCATGTCGACTCCACCCAGTTTCACAAGCTGTTACATGGAGATTTGTTTTGTATTATTGTCTGTGTATGTTTTCTTAAATTAATTTCATTATATCTATTATATATAAGGTGAGCTCAGGTAAAGTGGGCCACTTTGGTAAAACGTGTAAGAAAGATACCTAGAATTTTTTTTTTTTTACTTTTGTTCATGCTTTCTCAAGCCAACATCAACATTTGTTGGAAATTAGTTGAGCTCTGAGACAAACTAAACTGAACATTTTATAAAAATTGTTCTATGATAAAACATTGAAGGTATTTATGGATGTTCAGAATGAATGATGTATCTCACCTGAAGCATTCAGAGCAAAGAGTAGACCGAGAGACACATAGACAATCCAGACCGCCATTGTTTCTCACTGAAATCAGCCAGGAATACTGCACACCTGAACAAAAAATGTCAGACAAGACACATATTTAAATGAATGAATGAAAAAAAAAAAATCTAAATATAATTTGAATCCTATTGTAAATATTTTAATTGATGTATTAATTTAGTGACACTAACAGAGAATTTGCTGTGTTCATCTGTTTCAAAGCAGAGGTGTGAGTTTTTATATATGGCAGATGAACATGTTTACACATACTTTCAGCTGAATCATTTATCAGTGGATCATCAAGGTTACACATCCTATACCCAATACTGCAATCCTATGTTGCACAACATTGCACAATGAAAGTCTTGAAATAAAGCCCAAAATATGAATTATATAAATTTGCTTGCATTAAAAGGGTTATTTTTCAAGTAAATTTTGCAAGTTCTTTGGTCTCCATAATAACCATGGTTATTGAACACATGCTACTTAAAAAGTGAGATAATGTAAAAAAATATAAAAAAATCAATGGTTCAGTGTTCTCTTTCTCCCTTATTTAAGAGTATACTGATGCTGATGAATAATCAAAGTAAAGATATTTTTTTTTCTATTACAGATATGAAATAGGAAATAAGTTAAATAAATCCAGTAGGGACTAGTGTCTTATTTTTTTTTTATTTTTTTTTTTATTTATTTTTTTTATTTTTATTATTGATTAGTTAGATAATATATTTAGTTACAACACAGCATTGTCATTCACTTGTCTTATTCATGAAAGAAGTTCTCTTTTTCTCATTTGTAAGTCGCCTTGGATAAAAGCGTCTGCTAAATGATTAAATGTAAATGTAAAATGTATTAAAAAAAAAAAACTTTTATTAGTATATTATTATTTTATTATTCCTCCACTGAACATTTCTAAAAAAAAAAAAAGAGTCAAAGTAGAAAACAAAAAAGGTCAAAAGGTCACAAAACCTAAATAAGCTTTCCACTGATGTATGGTCTGTTAGGATTGCACCATATTTGGCTGAGAAACAACTATTGAGGGTACAAAGAAATCTAAATACTGAGAAAAATGCCTTTAAAGCTGTCCAAATGAAGTTCCTAGCAATGCATTACTAATAAAAAAATGTAAGTTTTAATTTATTTACAATAGGAAATTTACAAAATATCTTCTTGGAACATGATCTTAACTTAATATCCTAATGTTGAAAAACCTGAAGCATCTATATCCAAAGACAGACCATCATGCCCAACAAGCAGTTAAATGAATAAATAAATGTTATTTGTTTGTCATTTCATGTAATTAAATAAATTTACATTGCAGTAAAAGTTTGTCAAACATGAAAATAAATTATTTAGATTTTAATAAAGCAACATGATGTGAAAATATGTAAAATATTTTGCACTATTGCTAGTCACTTATCAAATACGTTTGCGATGCTCTTTGAAAATATTTAAAGCATACTGAAGAACATGATCATCAGCTTTGTACAAACTTTTAAGTTTTAAAGGAGACATATTATGCCCCTTTTTACAATAAGTAGTGTAAGTCCCTGGTATCTTCAGAATGTGTCTGTGAAGTTTCAGCTCAAAATACTCCACAGATGGAAGCGTCAGCACAAGTTCTTCTAGAAAGAACCCGGGGGGGTGGGTCCTCCAGTCAAATTCGCATTAGAGGGACTAAATATCAATTATTGTCACTTCACTTCAACCCACGGACATGAAAAGCAACCGCAACCGAAGTGTTAAAGTAGCCCAATTTTGCGGGAAATCTGTGGACTTGGCAACGCTGTTGCTTTTTTAGTTTTCGCGTCGGTGCTGCTTGCATCTCAAAACCAATAAAATCCCTCCATTCCATTCGGAAGGGTTCATCCCTATGATCTAATCCCTTCAAATGGTTTACCCTTTGGAGCGAGAGCTTCGGAGGGTTGAAGGGTGTAGGGAACCAAACAACTGTTGAGATTGCTGGGACCTACTCCCCTCAGCCGTGGGCCCCTATGATCATCACCACCTTTCACCCCAGTAGCGACGGCACTACATGCCATATTACATTTTTCTGGTTAACCACTGTGCCAACCACCCCCTGCCCTTTTTAAAGGGGACATATGATGTGATTACATTTTTTCTTTCTCTTTGGAGTGTTACAAGCTCTTGGTGCATAAACAAGATCTGTAAAGTTGCAAAGACTAAAGTCTAAAATCCAAAGGGATAGTCTTTATAAAAGATAAGACTTGTCCACGCCCTCCTAAAAACTAATTTAAACACGCCCCCACATGTCTACATCACTATGTGGAAAGATTTGCATTACGCCACCCAAATGTTCACACAAAGAAAGAGGGCGTAACTTTTATTCTCTCTGTATTATTGTTGTTGGCACAATGTTGTGGCTGAGGCCAGCCTAGAACCTAAACTTAAACCTTGCCAATTTAAACATTCAAAAGAGTTTAAACCATTCAAACAAACAAACGGTAAAGCTGAACTGAGTAGCTGGTTACTCGCACGCTGTGTTCGGTGTGCACGCAGTGAGCCGCTGTTCTGTTGATTTGTCCTACGCTGTCAGATTTTCCTACCTCCCACTAAAACAGTGGGTAGTACAATTCCACAACGAAAAATGCTACTGTAAAGTTATGGTTTATTAATGTCTACACCTACCACAACCCTAATCATACCCTTACAGAACTGCAAATACAGTAATTATGTGTTATATTCGCGGTTGTAGCTTGAAGGGATACAGCTACAGGAAACCAACAGTAAATATTATTTTCTACCAATTAGATTGCGTTTTTATTAAAGTCTACACCTACTCCAACCCTAAACCTACCCTTACAGTAATGCAGATACATTAAATATCGTTGTTTAACATGAGACAAAGGACGCGATATTGATGTGCGTGTGCGCAGTAAACCCTGGCAGGGTAGGATAAAATGTCAGGACACCGCGTCTCACAGACAGCAACACTGAACCAAGCTCTCCTTCAGGATGTTTGTGTCATCCTGCACCTGAATGAACAAAAACAAATCGCAGTTTAAACAAACAGAAAAGGATGTGAAAGAGCCCAATTCATTCTGGAGTTAAGGGCGCATGCAGGAGGTGTCTCAAAGTGCTTAAACACCAAATCTGACTCTTCTGGCTCTTGTACCAACAAATGCATACAAAATAGAACAGTTGAGAAAGAAATCGTGGTTCTAACTGACCCTCTGATGTCACATAGACTACTTTGAGGATGTTTTTATTACCTTCCTGGACATGGACTGTATACCGTACATACGTTTTTGATGGAGGGTCAGAAAGCTCTCTGACTAAATCTAAAATATCTTAAACTGTGTTCTGAGGATGAACGGAGGTCTCACGGGTTTGGAACGACATGAGGGTGAGTTATTAATGACATAATTTTAATATTTGGGTTAACTAACCCTTTAAGTGTTTCTTTCTTTAATGGCTAATGCAACCTTTTCAAACCACAGACTGAACAAAATTAGTGTTTAATCAGACAGTTTAACTCTGAGTTCTTGTCATATTTTATTACCAATTTCTAATCTATAACAAATAAACTGTGATAATCTGAGAAATGTTGAAGTTGTCTGAATACATTTTGTTGTGACTGTGTATTTTATTTTACAGTGGAAAAAAAAACGTGTAAATACCACAAATAAATAAATAGAACAAACATACAGTACAAATTAAACAATTTCAAACAGGGCCCACTGGTACAACCTGCACAGGGCCCCTCTAACCCCAGCTACGGCCCTGATGGCACGTCATGTCAAAAAGGTTGCCGACCCCTGATCTAAAACAATTCCTGAATGCCTTATACTGGAATGGAGTAAATATTACAACTTTAAGTCTCTCCTGTTGCATAGACCATTTCTGCAAAGAAGTCCTCGCTGTCTATTTCTGCATGAGCATCTTCTGAATAAGAGCAAGAATGTAAATGGACACATTTTCTTGCTTTGCTCAAACATTAAAGTTTTTCCAATGCACACTATGTTGACTAACTAAGAATTTCATCATAGTTTTGTCTATTCTGTTATTCTTTTACTATTCTCAGGACATATTATATTTAATATAATTCGATCTAGCTTAGCTATTTGGCATTAGTTTGCTGTGATAAATAACTAGGTGGCGCTGTCTCTCTTTCTGTGTGTTGAGCATTAAAGTATTCTATCTTGGAACTTGTACTCGTCAAGGCCTTTCTATAGTCTGATGTGATTTACGTACTTCCTGTCTACAGACACGACTTCCTCTCCACATTTCCTCCTAAACTTCTTCAATGTTTGGACTTGGAGGTTATAACTACTTTAATTCTGTAAAAATTTAGGTTGTGCCCCATGACTTGAATGTCCTGGTCAGAGTATGCTCATTCATAAGGTCATGCAAAAATCTTTGTGCAAGGGCTTTTTTATGCTTTTACAGGGTTCAATAGCTATTGAAGTTTAATTAGCTAGTGAGGCATTGTTGTTAAATATAAAGAGTTCTTATCCTTCTGAAAGGGTACCATACATTCCTTATATTCATTTCTGGACATGGCCAATATACTGTGTACACACTTTCAATGGAGGGACAGAAAGCTCTCGGACTAAGTCTAAAATATCTTAAACTGTGTTCTGAAGATGAACAGAGGTCTTATGGGTTTGGAACGACATGAGGGTGAGTCATTAATGACATAATTTTTCCTTTGTGGGTGAACTAACCCTTTATCATGGCCTATCGAGGCTTCACTTTACTCAGCCTATCGAGGCCTTTGCTCAATTTGGCCTATTGTGACCATCAGACAAATGTGACTATTGTTGTTTATAAAATTATGCCTATCATTTTCCTTCATAAATGCAGAGCACTAATTCCGAGTTCGGGTCACCATACTTGGCCATGTCACATCACTTTTTAAGGTAAATTAAGCAAATACTGGTGGTGGTGTCACACCTATTCATTACATCTACTGCCATGGCTTTTAGTGGCTATCCTCTCTATGTTCTTTTGTAGCCTTGTTGTCTGTGGTTCAGGAGTGGCTTAACAAGAGGAATACGACAACTGTAGCCAGTTGTGTGGTGGCCCTTGATGCCTTGACCCCAGCCTCACTCAAATTCTTGAATTGATTTTGCTTGACAGTCCTCATAAGGCTGTGGTTCTCTCAATTGGTTGTGCATTTTTTTCTTCCAGACTCAACTTTCTGTTAACATGCTTGGATACAGCACTCTGTGAACAACAGCCAACTTCTTTGGCAGTGAATGTTTGTGGCTTACCCTCCTTGTGAATGGTGTCAATGATTGTCTTGTGGACAACTGTCAGATCAGCAGTCTTCCTCATGATTGTGTAGCCTAGTGAACCAAACTGAGAGACCATTTTGAAGGCACAGGAAACCTTTGCAGGTGTTTTGTGTTTATTAGCTTATTGGCATGTCACCATATTCTAATTTGTTGAGATTTGTAGTGAATTGGTGGGATTTTTTTTTTTATAATAAACAATTATAACTAATATAGTTAAGTAAACAGTATAAGTATACAGAAAGTATACAGAAAATTAAGCAGTTTTACTATGATAAAAATTGATTATTATTGAAGAAATTATAGAGGCTGTAGCATTTCTATCACAAAAAAAGTAGCCAAAAATGTAAGATTAAGTGGATATGTGAATTAAATGTTTGGTCAATATTAAACAAGGATTTGATCATCCTGTAAGTGTAAAAATAGCAATTACCAGGCATTTGCCACCCTTTACAGGCATTTGTAATAATACTGAATATATATATATATATATATATATATATATATATATATATATATATATATATATATATAATTATTTTGTATTACATTATGTACTTTAACAGTGTTCTTCAACAATGTCTTACTCTATTTTAAGCTCTCATCCAGTTTTACTTTCTACTTACTTTCAAAGGTTTTATGTTCATTGTGAAAGTTAATACTGAAGTCTCCCCATGGCCATTTTTGCTGCTGGTTACCATTTTGAGATGCTAGATTACTTATTCCACCTTGTGTTTAAAAGGGAGAGAGACCATACCATGTTAAACAAGTTGTAGAATAATAAAGTCACTTACCTAAGAAAACAAAACAACAACAACAAAAAACTTCATTAACCTCCACTGAACATTTCTAAATGAAAGAAAATGAGTCAGAGTAGATAGCTTTTCCCATTTAGTTTTGACTTTTCACATGCTGCTTCCGTTCACACACACAAAGTGGCTCATTTCATAATATGGTGTATAATTCCAGCTGTTGCAAGAAAATAAGTCTTTTTTAATCTTATTACATTTACATTTTACATTTACATTTATTCATTTAGAAGAAGCTTTTATCCAAAGTGACTTACAAATGAGGACAGTGGAAGCAATCAAAAACACCAAAAAAAGCAATGATATATAAGTGCTATAACAAGTCTCAGTTAGATTAACACAGTACACGTAGCATGGGCTTTTAAATAATATAATAAATAAAAAGTATACAGATAATAAAAAAAAAAAAAAAAACTGAATAGAGCAAGCTAGTGTTAGAGGTCTTTACACACACACACACACACACACACACACACACACACACAATTGCATAATAAATGGAAAAAAAATAGAATAAAAAAAGATTAGAAAGGTAGTTCGATTTTTTTAAGAATTAGTTTAGTGAGTATTTAAGTTAGAGGGTCTAATAAAGATGGAAGAGATGTGTTTTAAGCCGATTCTTGAAGATGGCTAAGGAATCAGCTGTCCGGATTTTGTTTGGGAGGTCATTCCACCAGGAGGGAACATTTAATTTAAAAGTCTGTAAAAGTGACTTTGTGTTTCTTTGGGATGGCACAATCAAGCGACGTTCACTTGCAGAACGCAAGCTTCTAGAGGGCACATAAGTCTGAAGTAACAAATTTAGGTAAATGGGTGCAGAGCCAGTGGTAGTTCTATAGACAAATATCAATGCCTTGAATTTTATGCGAGCAGCTATTGGAAGCCAGTGCAAATTGATAAACAGATGTGTGACATGTATTCTTTTTTGGCTCATTAAAAATTAATCTTGCTGCCGCGTTCTGGATTAATTGTAAAGGTTTGATAGAACTGGCTGGATCTGCCAAGAGGGCATTGCAATAGTTCAGCCTGGACAGAACAAGAGCTTGAACAAGGAGTTGTGCAGCATGTTCCGCAGATAAAGCAATGTGTTTTAGCAATGTGGTCTGAGAAAGTCAGCTGATCATCAATCATAACTCCAAGGTTTCTAGCTGTTTTTGAAGGAGTTATGGTTGAGGTGCCTAACTTGATGGTGAAATTGTAATGAAACGATGGGTTTGCTGGAATCACAAGCAGTTCTGTCTTGGCAAGGTTGAGTTGAAGGTGATGGTCCATCATCCAGCCAGAAATGTCTGTTAGACAAGCTGAGATGCGAATAGCTACCGTTGGATCATCAGGATGGAATGAGAGGTAGAGTTGAGTGTCATCAGCATAGCAGTGGTATGAAAAGCCATGTTTCTGAATGAGAGAACCTAATAATGGCATGTAGAAAATACATGTTATGTTATTATTAATTAAATATAAACACTTTATTTACAGTGTTTATTTACAGATTTTTTTCAACTGTATACACAAAAAAATCATTCATTTGTCACACAATTTGCCATTTCAAGACATTGCTTTCCAAAATACTACACATATGAACTAATGGATCAAACAAGGCCATCAGGTATGCAGACTTAGGTGCTTAAAGGTCCCGTTTTACGTGCTTTTTTGAAGCTTTGATTGTGTTTACAATGTGCAATATAACATGTTTTCATGTTTCGCTTGTAAAAACACAGTTTCCATATCATAGGTCACTTCGATGCTGCGGTGACGTCACCACGTATGGGAACACCTCCGGTGTGACGAATGTCTGAAGCCCTATACCATCCCGCCAATCCTATTGGCCAAATGGCGCATAGCACCACCCTACGCATGTGCACGCATGATATACCTGGGTGCAGCGCGCCATTTCGCTCAGATTTCATTCCTTCAGGAATAGCGAATCATCTGTGCCCTATCATCTCGCATTCTCCAGCGATCTCTTCGAGCAGTGTTAACTCCTCTTCGCGGACGCGATGAGTTTTCGCAAATGCAAGGAGCCATGTACCAGGTACATCACGGCGGGGGACACTCATGACAGGTGCGTAGTATGTCTTGGTCTACATCACGCACAGGCGGCGCTTAGCGGCCTTTCTTCCTGTCCCCATTGTGATGGCCTGCGGCTCAGAGTACTTCGCTCTAGGGTGGAAGTATTCTCAAATGTCGCCCTCGGGTCTAACCCTCGTCAGGTCACCTCTGCGACTGCCGAGGCACCGCACGAGGCGAGGGCCTGGGGTGACACGTGCGACATGGATTTCGTGGACAGCGCAGCGCTGGAATATTCTCCACATCGCTCGCTCTCCCCTACCCTGCTGCAGAATAAAAGTTATACTGAGCCTGTCGTCTTCTCTAATGAGGATTTACTTCCCACACCGGAGGCATGCGCCGCCATCTCCTTCGGTTGTGGACGCTATGACAACGACGTTTTATCCACCGCGGCCTCGGGGTCTGAGGACTTCGCGACCGACACTAGCCCTCTTCCTCCTAGCGGATAGGAGAGGCGTGTTTCCCCCTCCTACAGTGAGCTGTTGGACGTGGTTTCTCGTGCGGTGGGTAAATTGGGGCTAGACTGGGAGGTTGACAAGGCCGAGGCCCAACCTTCTTCTAAGATGGACGACCGTTTTCTAACTAGTCGGACACCTACACAGCCCCGGAGGCCTTTACCTTTTTTCCCGGACCTCCACCAGGAGGTTTCGAGGTCCTGGAAACAGCCGTTTTCGGCTCGGATCACTAATGCTGCGGCTGCGGATTTCGCCACCGTTTCTGATATGGCGAACCATGGCTACACAATGATGCCCCCGGTGGAAGAGACTCTCGCCGAACACCTTGCGCCTAGTTCGGCCGCGGCATGGAAGTCTCGCCCCCTTCTTCCTTCGAAGGCGTGTCGAGTCACGTCTAGTTTGGTGGGTAAATCCTACATGGCGGCTGGTCAATCGGCTGCTTCACTCCACTCTATGGCGGTCCTTCAGGCCTACCAAGCGGAGTTATTGAAGGAATTGGATGAAGGTGAGGGCATCACACCGGAGGCAGTGAAAGAATTGCGTAGAGCAACGGATTTGGCGCTACGTGCTACCAAACATACCGCTCGTGCAGTGGGATGAGTTGTTCGGTGAGGCTGTCACGTCGGTAGTGGAGAAGTTCAGGGCAGCGAACCAGCAATCAGCCGCTTTCCGCCAGCTGATTCCCCGCAGACCCAGGGAGGTTGAACGCCGGCAAGCCGTCAGCGAGCAGCCTCTCGAGAGGAGCCCACACCTATGGCGCCTCCTCGTAAGAACTGGGGCCCTAGGGTTTTTCCTCCGGCGCACCAGCGTCAACGAAAAAGATTGAACCTGACCTCGACGGCAAAGGCCTCTCGTTCTCGGGTACCGAATATCAGCTCCTGATCATTTTGCTGCTTGCCAGGGACTGTGCCCTCCGCTAGAGAGCGCTGTCGGACCGCTTTAGCGCATCCTACACTCTCATTGCAGTCCCCATGCTCAAACATTGACTGTCTCGCCGCAAACAGCGCCTCGAGCAGCATTGGATCGAGCTGTAATGTCAGACGCTCCCTCAAACACTCTGCGCAATCCTGCTTTCGGAATTCGAGGGACGACTCAAGGACCCTACACAAACGGCCCGTTTATGACGGCTCGCGCAGCCGCCGCTTTTTCGCTAGCGGCAGAGCCCGATGTTCCATCTGTTGGCCTAATTCCTGCCGTGGACACGTTTCAGGATTATACTCAACTGGACGCAACGACTCTTGCGCATACGCTTCCCCGGTGCACGAACACCATAGGTTTTTCGTGTCCGGACGTTTTAACGCGTATGACAGCGTTGCAGGGAGCGGAAGTTTTGAAACCGCTAATATTGTTTCGGGCCGCGTGGGAACGCTTGCCCGACATTTCTCAATGGGTGTTACGCACGATTTGTCACGGATACACCATTCAGTTTCGAAAAGGCCCGCCTCCTTTCCGCGGAATTCTTTCCACTACGGTGAAGTCTACGGAAATGGCGGTGCTGCGACAGGAAATGTCAACTCTGCTGAGCAAAGGGGCTATAGAAGAAGTACACCCCTCTCAGATGGAGACAGGTTTTTACAGCCGTTATTTCGTGGTACCGAAAAAAGACGGCGGATTACGGCCCATTCTGGATTTACACCGTCTGAATCTTGCACTCAGGCCAAGCAAATTCAAGATGTTGACGGTAAAATCTATTCTGTCTCAGATCCGACCAAACGATTGGTTTATTACGATTGATCTGAAGGATGCGTATTTCCATATTCAGATCGTCAAGAGACACAGGAAGTTCCTCAGATTCGCTTTAGAGGGCAAAGCGTATCAGTACCGCGTTCTTCCCTTTGGCTTGGCTTTAGCACCCCGTACTTTCTCCAAATGCATGGACGCAGCTCTGGCCCCGTTGCGGCTCCAGGGCGTTCGTGTGTTGAACTATTTGGACGATTGGCTGGTGCTAGCGCAATCACAAATTTTTCAAGAAAAGTGTTTTAACTCCCTCTCAACGGATAACTTTTCTGGGAATAGATCTGGACTCTCGCGCGATGACAGCGAAGCTTTCTCTCCCGCGCGCTCAGTCGATTGCGTCATGCGTGCGGCACTTCAAAGCGGGTCGCACGGTGACAGTGAGATTGTGCCTCAGGCTCTTAGGTCTAATGGCAGCAGCATCCCCCGTGATTCATCTGGGATTGCTTCAAATGCGCCCCTTTCAGTGGTGGACGAAAAGGCGGAATATTTCACCCCGTTGTCTTCCGCATCGAACGATTTCGGTGACACGGCGGTGTGTGATGTCGCTAAAATTATGGATGTCAACCGAATTTCTCCTGTCAGGAGTTCGACTGGGAATTTATGCTTTCCGAGAGACTGTCATGACGGACGCGTCTTTGACTGGTTGGGGAGCTGTGTGTCGAGGGCGCCCAGCCCACGGAGTATGGACAGCGGCTCAGCGCGGCTGGCACATAAACAGACTGGAATTACTGGCAGTTTTTCTGGCTCTCCAGTATTTCAAGGATCTGCTGATCGGCCGTCATGTGCTGTTCAGATCAGACAACACAGCGGTTGTGTCTTACCTGAACCATCAAGGAGGATTGCACTCTCGCCCCCTGTGCAGGCTGGCGAGGCATGTTCTTCTGTGGTCTCGGGACAAATTTCTGTCGATCCGGGCCGTTCATGTCCCCGGACGATTGAATTTCGGAGCGGACTTGCTATCCAGACAGGCTCTGGAACAGGGAGAATGGCGATTACACCCCCAGACGGTGAATCTTTTATGGCGGATATTCCGCAAAGCAAAATTGGATTTATTCGCGTCGAGCATGACTACGCATTGCCCGCTATGGTTCTCCCTACGCTCCCCATCGCCCCTGGGCGTGGATGCGTTAGCTCACAGCTGGCCCAGGACCAGTCTGTATGCTTTTCCTCCGATTCGTTTGATCCCAGCGGTATTATGCAGAATACGGCGGGACAGAGTGGAACAGCTGCTGGTGGTGGCTCCGCGATGGCACACGCAGCCGTGGTTTGCGGATCTGATCAGTCTGCTAGCGGGCTCTCCGTGGGAGATTCCCCCTCAGACAGGATTTGTTATCACAAGCACAGGGGCTGATTTGGCACCCGAGGCCAGATCTGTGGAGACTGTGGGCGTGGCCACTGAGCGGAGTGCATTAGTATGTCCCGGTCTTTCTGTTGAAACCACTGAGACTATATTGAATTCTAGAGCAGCTTCTACGAGACGCTTATATGCTTTCAAGTGGAGACTGTTTACAGCCTGGTGTGGCAATCATAATGTGGATCCAGTTTACTGCCCAGTGGCTTCAGTGCTAGAGTTCCTCCAGGAGCGTTTTTCGGATGGCGTTACACCAGCCACTTTAAAGGTTTACGTGGCAGCCATTTCAGCTTACCACGAATACATAGGCGGTGCCTCTGTGGGGCGTCATCCACTAGTTTCTCGTTTCATACAGGGTGCGCGACGGCTGAGGCCTTTCCGCCCTGTGCGAGTTCCTTCATGGGATTTATCCATTGTGTTGCTAGGATTATCAGGGCATCCGTTTGAGCCCTTGGAGTCCGTATCGGATAAATTCTTGACACTGAAGACACTTCTTCTCATGGCCTTATCCTCCCTCAAGAGAGTTGGGGATTTACAGGCTCTTTCTGTTTCACCCTCATGCATGGAATTTGCACCGGGCTCGGTGAAGGTGCTGCTGCGGCCCAGGCCTAACTATGTTCCTAAGGTCGCATCTAACCCCTTTCGCTTTCAGCAAGTGGTCCTGGAAGCTTTTTCACCTGCTGAGGCTGGGTCAGGAGATCTAAGTCTTTGCCCTGTTAGAGCTTTGAAGACTTATGTGCATCGTACAGCCCCTTGGCGTGAATCTGACCAGCTGTTTGTCTGTTTTGGACATAAAAGTAAGGGCCATGCGGTTACAAAGCAGCGCATGTCCCATTGGCTGGTGGAGGCAATTTATTTGGCCTATGAGGCGCGCGGACTCGCTTCGCCCTTAGGAATTAAAGCTCATTCCACTCGAGCTGTGGCTTCTTCTCAAGCTTTTCTCAGTGGATCTTCTATGGATGATATCTGTGCTGCGGCAGGATGGTCCTCACCGAGCACTTTTATCAAGTCCTACAGTCTAGATGTGAGGATGGCTCCTGGCTCCCGGGTTCTCTCCGCTTGAGCAGATGCTTCCTCGGATCTCAGTTATCAGGTACGTCAGGCGTTTTGGTATATCGTTCCCATACGTGGTGACGTCACCGCAGCATCGAAGTGACCTATGATAGGGAACATCTCGGTTACGTATGTAACCTTGGTTCCCTGAATAGGGAACGAGATGCTGCGGTTCTGGCATCTTCAGTCATGAAATCTGAGCGAAATGGCACGCTGCACCCAGGTATATCATGCGTGCGCATGCGTAGGGTGGTGCTGTGCGCCATTTGGCCAATAGGATTGGCGGGATGGTATAGGGCTTCAGACATTCGTCACACCGGAGGTGTTCCCATACGTGGTGACGTCACCGCAGCATCTCGTTCCCTATTCAGGGAACCAAGGTTACATACGTAACCGAGATGATTTTTCACACAATTCACCTATCTGTATACTGCTGTTTTCACTGTCACAAAAACGGGCTGATGACTTCCTTGTTCTATGAAGCCTCTCCTTCAGAAATACGTAACGAGTTCTGATTGGGCCAGCGGTTCCTGTGTAGTGATTCGACAGAAGCTGAGAGCAGGCTGCCCTCCTGGCAACGTGATTGGGCTAGAACGCACGTGCTGGAGATGTATTTATAGTCACAGGAGGAGCATTTTTACTGACGAGATGCGCATGAAAACCGCATTCGTTTTTTTTGCACAGCCCTAACATCTAGTTAACAAAGCTAAACAGCGTTGCCCTTTGTGTAATAAGTTACAGAAACTGTTAAACGCACCAACTTAAATAATAAAATACACTTACCGGTTGTGGTCCATAGACAACGCCTTCTCCAGACAAAGAGGGAACTGCTCCATCTTTCAAGAATAATCTTTGTGCAATCCAGCATTAAACTGATTGAGATTGAGAAAGTTGTCCTCAGCAAGTTGTCCTCAGCAAAATGAGCTGCACATAGTTTTACATGTGCATTATAATTTTCGGGAACCGAGTTAAACATAAATTGTAACCATTAATCTCAAAGTACAGCGTTCCTGGGAAGCCCAAACAAAGATGATTGGACTCAGAGATGAAAAAAAAACAGCGTTTCAACAACATGGCGACAAACACAAACAGCTCTTCCTTCTTCTCCGTCGGAGCGCAACAAGGCCACGCCCCCCTGTTTGTGAATTCATGTGGGCGGTGGTTAGTCAAAAAAACTGTTTTAGTGACGTTATTACTACAGGAACTAGAGGGCTGTAGTCCAAACGGGTCGTTTTTTGTAGGCGAATTGTGTTAAATCAAATATATCGCTTGGCATTGAACTTTGAGCTTTAGAATTTTACAGATATTATTTATACTCTAACAACAACATTACACACTAACTAAAGTTTAAAACATGGAATCACGAAGAAGGGGACCTTTAACTTTAAACTCAACAATCAAGGTGTAAGTGTAACCGACGTGGTCTGCACTTCGCCGACTACTGCGTTGTGTTCTGGTGCACTGATGACAGGACACTGACTTTCCTCAAGGCACTTTATTCGGCTCACTGTTAAATTTCAAAGAGAGCAAAAATTCAGGATTCAATCCTCGAATTAGAATCAGCCTCTCTCAATCACGTAGAATGCAGACTGTTAAAAGAACGCTAAAATCCAGTATTTGACCTCACATCCAATAGAGGGCGCACATACACAAAAAAAAAAAAAAAAAACTCTCCCAATACCTATAAAGCCACAATAACATAACTGAACAATATAGTATTTTGGTGAAATAAACTCACAAACAATAGAAAAAAAAGATAAAAGGTTCCAAAAATATATGTCATTCTTTGACCTGTTACATTAGCACTATAAAAAATTTTAAAGTTGAATTTTTGTCTTCAACAGTGGTGCAGGAAGAGGAATAAGGAAAATGTTCTTTGGACACAGAGCTGTTTTGAACATGGTGGTAGCATCACAATATATGCTCCAAACACACAGAATGGGATCCATGCCAAAATAGGTCCTTATAACACAAACTGCATTTTGCACTGAAAATCAGAACATATTCCAAATATACAGTAGTACATAAACTTTTGTGGAGATGAGTAAACAACACCTTAGCATCATCTCTCCATATAGCTAGGTATGGCCACTTCATCCATATCACAGTCAATGTCCTCACTTGAAAAACTGCGAAAAGCCACTTACATAAAAAAACAAACAAACAAACAAAAAAAAAACATCAGACAAAACATTTTAATGAATGAATGAAAAAAATTCAACATTTTATTTTGATGGTATTATATATATTGTAACTGATGTATTCACTTAGTGACACTAACAAAGAATTTGCTGGGTTCGCCTGTTTCAAATAGGGCTGGGACAACGCGTCGAGGTAATCGATGACGTAAATACGTCGACGCAAAATATGCGCATCGATTCGTCAACCTGTTTTTATTTCTCTAAAAAAGTTTGCAAAACGTTTACCTTATGTGCGCTGAATATATGCGATGGCCGGATCAACATTCTGTCCAACGTTATATAACCAATCCAGGGGTTTTTCTGCATTGATCTTTTTTTTTGGCGGCTGTCAAAGCCTTATTTGATCGGTGAGTGATGTAGAATAGAATGACTGCTGTGCCTGACAGGGCGCGTACAAGAGAGAGCCTCAGCTGCGCGCACACTCACAGTCTTCAAACAACACAAGCGCTTCTTGCTCTCTCTCTCCCTTGTGCATATTAATCAAAATCATTAAACACAATAGAAAAAGGGCGAAACACCAAAGTTTCACGTGTGCTCGCGCACTCACAGTCTTCAAACTACACAAGCGCTGTCTTGCTCTCTCTCTCTCTCTCTCTCTCTCCCTCGTGCATATTAACCAAAATCATTAGACACCATAGAAAAAGGGCGGAACGCCACAGTTTCACGTGGAGCATTCAGAGATTTTATTTTTTTTTCGCCACGACAGGCTGCTGGCTCCCACTGTCAATGTTTTTTTTTTTTTTTTGGAAAAACACTCTCTGTATTAGCTTAAAGCCCTCAAGTTTACGTTGGTTACTGTATTTTTTCAATTGCTCTAAACAAGTATTTTGGGTGACCTTTTTTATTGAATGTTAGACATCAAGTCGTTGTTATTTTCATCTGAAAGAAAGCTAAGCTAGGCCCTATGTGTTCAGTAAGCTTGTTTGAGTAAGCTATGTGTTTTCAAGGCTTCAAGGTTTTATTGAATGCTATCTCTATACAAGTGCAACGTAATGCATTCTTAGTCAGACTTTTATTTTGTCATTTTAATATATATTGCAATGTTATGGAATTCATGTTTTTTTTTCATTCAGATATGTAAATCAACATGTATAAATTGTTAGTAGTCAATTAATGGGGAGATAATCGAAATCGAATCGGTCTGAAAAAATTAATCGTTAGATTAATTGATGCATCGAAAAAATAATCGCTAGATTAATCGTTTAAAAAATAATTGTTTATCCCAGCCCTAGTTTCAAAGCAGAAGTTTGAATTTTTAAATGGTAGATGAACATGTTAACACAAACACCATCAACCTTATTATGAAAGCCTTCAGCTGAATCATTTATCAGTTGATCATCAAGGTTACACAACACAACCAAACCTATAGTTCAAGATTACAATCCTATGTTGCAGAATGTTGCATGATAAAAGTCTTAAAATAGAGCCCAAAATATGAATTATATAAATTTGCATGCAAAAAAAGTTTTTTTTCTTCTCAAGTTAATTTTGCAAAGTTTGCTTTGGTTTCCATAATAACCACAGTCTAAATTGTGAGATGATGTCAAAAATATTTTTCAAATTAATTTTGAAATGTTCTCTCTTTCTCCCTTGTTTTAGAGTATACTGGTGCTGATGAATAATCAAAGTAAAGACCTTTTTGTCTATTACTGATATACAGTGGCTGTGAAATAGGAAATAAGTTAAATAAATCCAGTCTAGGGACTAGTGCAGGGCTATTCAGTTAGTTTCATTTGAGGGCCAGATTATCGAATAAAAAATTTGAAGGGGTCGGGTAGGGGCGGTCATCCCTATGTATTTTTGGGGGTGGGGTATGGGGGTGCCTTAAAATAAGAAATTAAATGAAAGGCATATTCAGCTGTAAAATAATAAAATATTATTTCAAGAATAACATATTTGAAAGGTTAAAATTAGTGCCATCAATCGGGAATGCTATTTCATGCATACTGAGTTTTTTACACTGTTAAAAGTTGGATTCCCATGCTAAACATGGACAAAGTTTCAAAAATTAAGTTGTACATTTGAAGGAGTATTTTTGTTCCAAAAATACTCCTTCCGGTTTGTCACAAGTTTCGGAAAGTTTTTTTGAGTATGGGTCTGTGTGACGTTAGATGGAGCGGAATTTCCTTATATGGGTCCTAAGGGCACGTTCATTTATCAGTCTGTCGGAAGAGCGCGCGCTCCCGTATAGCAGAGCAGAGACATTCACTGATCAGAGCAGAGACATTCACTGATCAGAGCGAGAGCGAAATGTCAAAAAAGAAGTGTGTTTTTTGTTACCAGTGGATGGAGTTTAATTTTACAGAGCATCAACGGAGTTGTGCAAGTGTTTTTGTTTGTTCCCTGCATTTCGAAGATGCTTGTTTTACAAACAAGGTCCAGTTTGATGCCGGATTTTTTGCGTATCGTTTATTTCTTAAGGATAATGCAGTCCCAACGAAAAAGGGTCACGATCGTGTTTTGGAACCGCAGGCGGTGAGTAAAACTGCTTCAAATATCTCTGTTGTTAACTTAGCTATCGCCGCGTAAGCACATCAAGTAAACAACATGCAATGTTGTCATCAAACTGAACTTTCCACATGTACACTTTAAAAAAAAAAAAAAAAAGACGACATTAAGTGGAACTTAGTCATTTTCCAAAACCGCTAAGCAAATATATACAGTTTCAGTACATACCACATAGAGACGTAGTTGCTGTTGCTGCTCTTGTTAAATTTCAGCCTCTGGATTCTGATTCTGGATCAAAAATAAACGGCTGAATCTGAATGTTAGCCATTGTTTGTTTTGGATGATGGTTTCTAGTTTCAGTTTCTAGCGCTCTCAACACAAAAGCCTACTCGCGCTCGTGACTCTTTAGCTCCGCCCACATGTCATGCCCCCAGCTGTCGTGTTTTTCCGGGGAAAAACGGTACAGACTATCTTTCTCTTATAAATATAATACAACTAAAGACTTTTTAGAGTTCTGAAGGATGCAGTACTACTCTATAGGTACTCAAGATTAACAGGATATTGAGTGAAAACGAGCATTTCACCCCCCCTTTAATGAAGGCCAGTAGCATTGATACCAGTTATGTTACTGATATCTCTTTTTGTGTCACTTATGTTCACTGTAAAAGTAATGCTGAAGTCCTTAATGGCCATTTTTACTGTTGGTTGCATTTTTGAGATGCTAGATTACTTATTCTAAGATCCTTTAGATTCCCAGCTTCTCCTCTTCAGTTCACTCCACTTATTTTCTTTAGGGTTCACGTCAGAGGACTGGAACGGCCATAGTAAAAGCTTGGTTTTGATCCCAGCGACCCATTTTGGTTGTTTTTGAGGTTTGTGTTTGGATTATTGTATGGTTGGAAGATCCAAACGTGGCCCATTATAAAATTTCCAAAATTTTCAAAAAAATACCTAGCAGAAATATAGGCTCACAACATTAAAAATACAGCAGTATATTTCATTGTACACATGAAGTATTTTTATCCCTGTGTTCACCAAACCCATCTTGAGTGTTTGCTGCTAAAAAGCTCATTTGTTTTGTTTCATCTGACCATAGAAGCCAGACCCATTTAAATAAATGTTTTAATAAATATTTAAATATTTTTCCTCCAATTTATAATTTTTGTGAAAAAGGGAGCCATGGCTGGATAATTTCATGTTAATAATCATGTTAATTTCATGTTAATTTTAAATATGAATGGGAATATACTTCAGAGATATTTTACTTATAAGAATTTCTAAGGGTGCTAATAATTGTGGCCAATGCATATTTTATAGTGATATTTCCCCCCATTTTAAATTATTATAATCCAATGAGCGGTTAGCTTTTTGTGATTTTTTTTTTAAGATCAAAAGGATTAACAATGCATATTAATTTTCACAGCCTTATTTGATCATATTTACCAAGGGTGCCACTATTTTTGGCCATGATTGTATAAAGATTGCTTCACCCCGACTTTTACTCATCAGCTTTTCCCATGTTTTCACAGCAGATTTATCAAGAACAGGCTTGCTCTGAGGTGAGTGATGCAAGCCAAAGAACCAGGCAGGAGGAGGAGAAGAAGAGAGTAGTTGAATCGGTAAAGTGCTTGATAAGGACATGCAACAGAGGCAGGCATCTAACCTATCCTAATGTGGCATCTAACCTATCCTAATGTGTCCATGAGTGTGAAATAGGTAAAGAAAAACTTTTTAATAAAACGTAAATTCATCCACTGCAATTTTTTGGCCAAGACAAGTCAAGTGTGTTCATAGAGGTTTCCATGGGCCAAATGCAAATAAAGCTAGATTTAAACAAATAAAAAAGACAATATTGATGGACCTGACATTTTATTCTTATCCAAAACAAAATGCAATGAGTGTGATACATAGGCTACGTATATACACTACCATTCAAAAATCTTTGAACAGTAAGAAAGATTCAATAGAAAGATAAAAAAAGTCTGCATTTATTATATATATATATATATATATATATATATATATATATATATATATATATATATATATATATATATATATATATATATATATATATTTTACATTATACAAATACCATTCAAAAGCCTGGAGTCGGTATTATTTTATATGTTATATAAATTAATACCTTTACTGAGTAAGAATGATGATAAAAGACATTTATAATGTTACAAAAAATTATATTCCAGATAAATGCTGTTCTTCTGAACTTTCTATTCATCAAAGATACCTGAAAACATTCTTCTCAGCTGTTTTCAACATACAAACAGAAAACAGTTATTTTAAATAGCAAAAATATTTCACAATATTACTGCTTTTGCTGTATTTTGGATCAAATAAATGCAGGCTTTTTGAAATTGTGAGCAGACATGGTGAGACTTCTTTAAACAAACATTAAAGATCTTACTGTTCAAAAGTGAGTGTGTGCGCATATATATATATATATATATATATATATATATATATATATATATATATATATATATATATATATATATATATATATATATATATATATATGTGTGTGTGTGGAAATGATGGTGGGCCGCCTGGACCAGAATTGGGGAGTGATCACGTTTTATTTACTCACGTCCACTGTGAGGTATTTATTTATTTGTATTCAATTTGCATATTTTCAATTTTAAAAATCAAATCTAAAAATACATTTTTAAAAACCTTTCAAAATGCATAGAAATACTGTAAATGTGCTCTAATCAATTACTTTTGTACATTGAAATAGCTTTCTGTTATTTATCTGTTTGTATTTTTGACATTTATAAAGCAGGATACAATAAGCACAATTATGTATTATAATTATACACAATTATAATAATAATAATAAATAAAAAACTTACATTTTGATTAGAAATATGCATTGCTAAGAACTTTCTTTGGACAGCTTTAAATGTGATTTTCTCAATGTATAGATTTTTTTTTTTTTGCACCCTAATATTCCAGATTTCCATATAGTTGTATCTCGGCCAAATATGGCCCTATCCTAACAAGACAATACATAAATGAAAAGCTGTTTATTTAGCTTTCATAAAAACAAAAATATCAGTAATTTCGTGGTCCAGGGTCACAATTAAATAAATAAAAAAATGTGCTGTGGTCATAAAATTATGCTTAGCGTTATATTAGCTTTTAGCAGCAAACACTCAAGATGGGTTTGGTGAACACAGGGATACAAAGTACTCCATGTGTACAATGAAATCATATGATAAATGTCCCATTAATTTAAATTGCATTAAATCATGTATCAGCAGATTAATATATAGTGCTACATATATTATTTCTAAAGAAGCTATATATTTTTCTCCCAGTGTGTTGAATTCTGACATGTCAAAAAACAACAACAAAAACAAACATTGTCAGTGATTCAAGGCATTTAATTCTAATAATTCTGTGTGTACCATACTAAACATTCATGAATGTTTATGTTTATGCATGATGCATAATGCAAAAAATAAAAATAAATAAAGCATTGTTTTTTCTTTCTTGCAACAGATGGCAGTTGTATAATTTGCCATGTTCTGAACGGAGGCCCTTTGTAAAATGAAGCAGCATGTGAGAAGTTGACTGGAAGACAAAATGAGCTACTTTAAATCATTTTATTTCTTTTTAGAAGTTTTCAGTAGAGAAATAATAACATTATAATAGACTAATAAAAGTATTTTATTTTAAGGTGTCAAGTAAATGACTATGACTCCTAAAAGCATAATTCTATAATCATTTTAAGGTCTCTCTTTTCAAACTCAAGGTAGTATAAGTAATCTAGCATCTCAAAATGGTAACCAACAGTTAAAATGGTCATTTAGGACTTCAGCATTGCTTTTACTTTGAACATAAGTGACATATTGTATATGTATTGTATATTGACATGCTATATTGTAATTAAACATATTAGCTGACTAATCAATAATAAATAAATAAGACACTAATCTCTCGAATGGATTTATTTCACAGCTACTGTATATCAGTGACAAAAAGAAGGTCTTTACTTTGATTATTCATCAGCATCAGTATATTCTAAAACAAGGGAGAAAGAAAGAACATTGAACAATTGATTTAAAAATATTTTCTGACAACATCTCACAAGGCAGCCTGTGGTTATTATGGAGACCAAAGAAAAACTTAGCAAAATTAACTTTATATAATTCTTAATTTCATCATGCAACATTCTGCAACATAGAATTGTAATCTTGAAGTATAGATTCGGTGTGTTGTGTAACCTTGATGATCCACTGATAAGGGATTCAAGTGAATTCTTTCGTAATATGGTTGATGGTGTTTGTGGAAACATGTTCATCTCGCAGAGCGAGAAACAGTGGTAAGGTGTGTGTTCATCGACAGATTGTTATAATATCAGCATCAGTGGAGTTTCTTTGTCATAAATCCAGTTTACAAAATATCATAGCGTAGCAATAATCAGTTCAACATCTACTGTAGCCTAAGTTTTCACTGAGTGAACGAACGAACGTGAGTGAACGTGAACGTGAACGTGACATACTGCCTAATATGGTGACCCATACTCGGAATTTGTGCTCTGCTTTTAACCCATGCAAAGTGCACACACACAGCAGTGAATACACACAAACCATGAACACACACCCGGAGCAGTGGGCAGCCATTTATGCTGCGGCGCCCGGGGAGCAGCTGAGAGTTCAGTGCCTTGCTCAAGGGTACCTAAGTTGTGGTATTGAGTATACTGTGTTCATCCCGCATCACACCACAGCTGTTGTGTGGACTATAATTACAAAGGTGGTGGATTCCCAGAAACCACTGGAAATCCAAATTGTACACCACCCGGGAATTTCACCCAGGGGGATACTGGTCCAATAAGGACACAGGTTTGTACCCACAGGTATACAGTGGAGATGTGAATGTAAAGAAATAAATAAAGCATTTTTTTCTTTCTTGCTACAGATGGCAGTTGTATAATTTGCCATGTTCTGAATGGAGGCCCTTTGGGTGTGTAAAATGAAGCAGCATGTGAGAAGTTGACTGGAAGACAAAATGAGCTACTTTGACTCATTTTATTTATTTTTAGAAGTTTTGTGTAGAGGAATAATAACATTATAATAGACTATAAAAGTATTTTATTTTAAGGTGTCAAGTAAATGACTATGACTCCTAAAAGCATAATTCTATAATCATTTTAAGGTCTCTCTTTTCAAACTCAAGGTAGTATAAGTAATCTAGCATCTCAAAATGGTAACCAACAGTTAAAATGGTCATTTAGGACTTCAGCATTGCTTTTACTTTGAACATAAGTGACATATTGTATATGTATTGTATATTGACATGGTATATTGTAATTAAACATATTAGCCAACTAATCAAAAATAAATAAATAAGACACTAATCCCCAGAATGGATTTATTTAACTTATTTCCTATTTCACAGCTACTGTATATCAGAAAAAAAAGGTCTTTACTTTGATTATTCATCAGCATCAGTATATTATAAAACAAGGGAGAAAGAAAGAACATTGAACAATTGATTTAAAAATATTTTTTGACAACATCTCACAAGGCAGCCTGTTGTTATTATGGAGACCAAAGAAAAACTTAACACAATTAAATTTATATAATTCTTAGTTTTGTCATGCAACATTCTCAACATATAATTGTAATCTTGAAGTATAGGTTCGGTTGTGTTGTGTAACCTTGATGATCCACTGATAAGGGATTCAAGTGAATTCTTTCGTAATATGGTTGTTTTTGAGGTTTGTGTTTGGATTATTGTACACTGTTAAAAATCGCTGTAAAAAAACGGCCAAATTTCGACAGTAAAATACTGTTTTTCATTTAAACAGTGCATTCTGGGTAATATTCATCGTTTTCGAGAAGTAGCCTGCTGCTATATATCGTAAAATAACAACATTCAAATTCGACACTCAGCGGCTGTGTTTCAAATCACACCCTACACCCTCATTCACTATTCCCTACATGAGTTTACTAATATAGTCCACCTGACAGAGAGAATGAACACTAATGAGTGAATTCAGACAATGATCAACAGCTGCTGTTAATGAGTAGAATCACTGAAGAAAAAAAAACATAACAAGACAAACACATGAAATACAACTGACTTCAGCCACAGCCTTAGATGAAATCAACTGAAGATTTAAACGATCAACAAACAGCTTCACCAACTTCACACATTACTTACCAGACTGACTTTATTTCTGTCAGATCAGAGAACAGAGATCAAAAGATCTTATTGAGAATTAAAGAGATTTAGATGATAATGTTACTGTTTCGTTTAGCGTCACCATTGTGGAGATCAGTGTTTGCTTTAGTTGGGCTCCTGACCATTGACTTTTACACTTTACATTTTGTTTTATTGCTGTATTTGTATCTTTATGATGCATCTATTACAGCAGTATTAATTTTGATAGTCAAGTGATTATGGTTGTTTCTAACAGGCATGATCTACTAGACTGACTTAAAGTGTTGCTATAATAATCAAATATTAATTTGGTGTTGAAATATTTGAATGAATGACACTTCAATTTAGTAAGATTGAAAAGTAGTGTGATAACCAGTATTTATGGATTTAACGACTAGTTTTGTTTTAGTTAAAAAGTATTTCGGGCAGCAGTCCCCACAACACTCATAGAGAGAAATCAACAATCAGCATATGAATCTCAACAATGATGACAATCAAAAGGTTCATGATGCAATGCATGCTGGGTACCAGCACAGGATAAAACTCATCCATGATTCCCAGCATGCATTGCGGCATGAATAAATTATGCCCCTGAATTGTTCACTTATTTTCTTGAATTCTTATGTGCTTATAATTTTGCATTTGTTTTAAGTTTTAGTAGCATGTTTTGTGAAGTTCAGAACTGATCTGTTCATTTATTTTGTGGATTGTCACCATTGTTGTGATTCATACGCTGATTCTTGATATTTCTGTCTAAATTTCAGCAAAGGTTTTTTATTTGAGTGACATTTTCTTAACAGTCTTTCATAACTTATGGCTCAGCAGTGTTCCTTCTCATGCTGTAGTATCAATTATTAGATCAGAAATAATAGTATTTGTTCTTGTCAATCTATAAACAACAATATCAGATTTTTTTTCTTCTGTGTACTTTTGTTTTGCTATAACAGGTTCCAAAGGTGCATTGTTACAGCATGAAAAAAAAAAAACCTTAGTTGTTGAAAAGTCACGTTCAAGAGCCCAACTAAAGTAAACACTGATCTCCATCATGGTAGTGAAAAAAACACCTAAACCTATTTAACTCTACATAAGTTCTTCTGTAGACATCTGACAGAAATAAAGTCAGTCTGGTTAGTAATGTGAATCTGGTGAAGCTGTTTTAGTAGTTGTTTAATCAGATCTTGAGAGATTTGATGTATTCTTTTATTCAGTTGATTTCATCTAAGGCTGTGGCTGAAGTCATTTGTAGTTCTTGTGTTTCTCTTTCCTTCAGTGATTCTGCAGGTGTTTATCACTAATGCTCAATCATCAATTAATCACTGAATTATCTCATTAACTTCACTGATTCAGTGTTACTCTAACACTCTGTAGTGTGCACACATTATAAGTGTTCATTTAAAACTGAGGATTTTCTTGTGGGGTTTAAAGGGTTAAAGATTTAGGATGAAGAAAAAACAGAATGAAACATAATTTAACAGTAATAAACTGTAATTAATTTACAGGAAACAAACTGTAGAAAAACAGTTATTTACTGGCACCCCTGCTGCCAGTAAATAACTGTTTTTCTACTGTTTCTTGCCGTAAATTAATGGTTGCCAGCAAAAAAAAGTGTTTTTCTACAGTTTTTTGCCGTCAAGTCAAGGAAAAACAGTAATATACTGTAAAATGTAAACATCAGATTTACCAAATGAAAAATAAGTTAATTTAACTAAAATATTTGTGAACATCCATAGAAAAAAAATTAGGCAAAGTCATACACTGATAATGAGAGTAAATACTGAACTCGACTGTATTAATGTGTGTTTGCACAAGAGAGATCGTTTAGTTTAATATAGTTTTGTTGTTCACCATTGTGCTGTAGAGTAGAGCCGGTGCTTCAGTCAATGATGAACCACAAATTCTGATTTTCTGCTGCTTTATATAAAGGCAGTAAATGTGGAGTCGCTGATACAGTGGTGATCTCTGTGTTAAGTACTTCAGCACATACATGTGTAATACAGCTGACAATGAGCTGCAGTGATTTGAGTAAAAGTCATGTATTTAGTTACTTTATTACTGCACATTAAGTGTAAGAAATATTCCTTCTCAGTGGACTCAAATGAAATAAGTTCATAGTACTAACATCGTAGGAATGCTAGTTTAAAAACTCGAACTGTTTGAAGCAGTGGGAGTGGAGTTAATTTCCATGGTAGAATTTACGGTAAAATACTGTTAAAAAATAAGAGTGGTAAATTAATGGTTAAGAGCTGTAAATTAACAGTACTTTACTGGCACCCCTGCTGCCAGAAAAGTACTGTTATTTAACGGCAAAATTTTTTACAGTGTATGGTTGGAAGATCCAAACATGGCCCATTATAAAATTTCCAAAATTTTCAAAAAAATACCTAGCAGAAATATAGGCTCACAACATTAAAAATACAGCAGTATATTTCATTGTACACATGAAGTATTTTTATCCCTGTGTTCACCAAACCCATCTTGAGTATTTGCTGCTAAAAAGCTCATATGTTTTGTTTCATCTGACCATAGAAGCCAGACCCATTTAAATAAATGTTTTAATAAATATTTAAATATTTTTCCTCCAATTTATAATTTTTGTGAAAAAGGGAGCCATGGCTGGATAATTTCATGTTAATAATCATGTTAATTTCATGTTAATTTTAAATATGAATAGGGGTGCTCCGATCAAGATCGGCCGATCGTTAATGCGCATTTCGTCAGTAAAGCCGGTTTTCTAATCAGCGGTTAATTCCATCAGGTGCGTGATTTCACATAGAGCAGCTGTTACTACACAGAGCCGTTGTTAACTGAGAAGATGGGCCAATAAACGCTGAAAATTAACGTGATTTGCGCATCTTCTCTATTAACAACGGCTCTGTGTAGTAACAGCTGCTCTATGTGAAATCACGCACCTGATGGAATTAACCGCTGATTAGAAAACCGGCTTTACTGAGGAGATACGCATAACGATCGGCCGATCGTGATCGGAGCACCTCTAAATATGAATGGGAATATACTTCAGAGATATTTTACTTATAAGAATTTCTAAGGGTGCTAATAATTGTGGCCAATGCATATTTTATATAATAATTGTGGCCAATGCATATTTTATAGTGATATTTCCCCCCATTTTAAATTATTATAATCCAATGAGCGGTTAGCTTTTTGTGATTTTTTTTTTAAGATCAAAAGGATTAACAATGCATATTAATTTTCACAGCCTTATTTGATCATATTTACCAAGGGTGCCACTATTTTTGGCCATGATTGTATAAAGATTGCTTCACCCCGACTTTTACTCATCAGCTTTTCCCATGTTTTCACAGCAGATTTATCAAGAACAGGCTTGCTCTGAGGTGAGTGATGCAAGCCAAAGAACCAGGCAGGAGGAGGAGAAGAAGAGAGTAGTTGAATCGGTAAAGTGCTTGATAAGGACATGCAACAGAGGCAGGCATCTAACCTATCCTAATGTGGCATCTAACCTATCCTAATGTGTCCATGAGTGTGAAATAGGTAAAGAAAAACTTTTTAATAAAACGTAAATTCATCCACTGCAATTTTTTGGCCAAGACAAGTCAAGTGTGTTCATAGAGGTTTCCATGGGCCAAATGCAAATAAAGCTAGATTTAAACAAATAAAAAAGACAATATTGATGGACCTGACATTTTATTCTTATCCAAAACAAAATGCAATGAGTGTGATACATAGGCTACGTATATACACTACCATTCAAAAATCTTTGAACAGTAAGAAAGATTCAATAGAAAGATAAAAAAAAGTCTGCATTTATTTTATATATATATTAGGGGTGTAACGGTTCACAAAATTCACGGTTCGGTTCGATACGATACACTGATGTCACGGTTCGGTTCGGTTCGGTTCGATACGTTTTAGATACAGCAAAATGTAAAAACATCTCAACTTTTCAGAATGCCGCAAGCGCACCGCGGGTCATGTGACAAGAACCAACCAATCAGCTTCATCCTTTCCCGTAACAAGGTTGAGAGCTCAGCCAAGATGAAGGAACAGCTGATCATAGTTGTATATGGATTGCAATTTTGAAATAAATTTAGTAGCAGAGCTACTGCAAGCGATTTTTAGAGCTGCAAATCCATTTATCCTTCGCTGAAATTTCCGCGTCTCATGGAGAGAGCACGTCATTGTTGCTTAGCAAAGACAGACGCCTCATGAGCGCTTCTGCCCGAGCGCTTTGGAAAGGAGGAGAAAGACGTGCTTAGCGTTTTCCACGCGTTTTTAGGAGCGATATGTGAACGGCCCCTAAGGCGCTCGCTCACTCAGCACGCGCTGAAGGCTCGTTGCAAAATGTCTAATGCATTTAACAGACCAGAAATATAAGATCCTAAAATAACCAACAGGTCTGGTGTTTGGGTTGGATTCCCTGTAAGCTATAGTGTCTAAATGCTGCAGGGATAGTTTGCTGCGTGCATGTTTCTCCTTTTTTTCGTCTTTTCCCAGATAGTACTGACGCATATATCCCAGATATTCCCGCTGGTGTTTTTTTTTTTTTTTTTTTTTTTTTTTTTTTTATTCCCGCTGGTGTACCCTGTCATGTTGCAGATGCGACATACCATTGTTTTTTTATCCACCACTCTCTTGCCATCACCATTATAGCTTAAAGGGAATCCAAAGTGCACCCAAACACCAGACCTGTTGGTTATTGGGGGATCTTCTCATTTCTAGTCTGTTAAACGCATTGGCTATTTTGCAACGAGCCTTCAGCGCGTACTGAGTGAGCGAGCGCCTGCTGAGTAGCCTAACATAAACATATAAGATGGTGTTTTTTTCTTCTTCGGGAGTGTCAGGGGCGTTGCCTGTTACGTTGTTTGGGTTATTGGGCTACCTTGTTGAACGCATATCATTATATTTCTATCTCTCTCTTTTTTTTTTTTTTTTTCAAATATAATTAATTACTCCAACGAACCGTTCGGTATACATAATGCGTACCGCGTACCGAACCGAAAGCGTCGTACCGAACGGTTCAATACGAATACGCGTATCGTTACACCCCTAATATATATATATATATATATATATATATATATATATATATATATATATATATATATATTTTTTTTTTACATTATACAAATACCATTCAAAAGCCTGGAGTCGGTATTATTTTATATGTTATATAAATTAATACCTTTACTGAGTAAGAATGATGATAAAAGACATTTATAATGTTACAAAAAAATTATATTCCAGATAAATGCTGTTCTTCTGAACTTTCTATTCATCAAAGATACCTGAAAACATTCTTCTCAGCTGTTTTCAACATACAAACAGAAAACAGTTATTTTAAATAGCAAAAATATTTCACAATATTACTGCTTTTGCTGTATTTTGGATCAAATAAATGCAGGCTTTGTGAAATTGTGAGCAGACATGGTGAGACTTCTTTAAACAAACATTAAAGATCTTACTGTTCAAAAGTGAGTGTGTGCGCATATATATATATATATATATATATATATATATATATATATATATATATATATATATATATATATATATATATATATATGTGTGTGGAAATGATGGTGGGCTGCCTGGACCAGAATTGGGGAGTGATCACGTTTTATTTACTCACGTCCACTGTGAGGTATTTATTTATTTGTATTCAATTTGCATATTTTCAATTTTAAAAATCAAATCTAAAAATACATTTTTAAAAACCTTTCAAAATGCATAGAAATACTGTAAATGTGCTCTAATCAATTACTTTTGTACATTGAAATAGCTTTCTGTTATTTATCTGTTTGTATTTTTGACATTTATAAAGCAGGATACAATAAGCACAATTATGTATTATAATTATACACAATTATAATAATAATAATAAATAAAAAACTTACATTTTGATTAGAAATATGCATTGATAAGAACTTTCTTTGGACAGCTTTAAATGTGATTTTCTCAATGTATAGATTTTTTTTTTTTTTGCACCCTAATATTCCAGATTTCCATATAGTTGTATCTCGGCCAAATATGGCCCTATCCTAACAAGACAATACATAAATGAAAAGCTGTTTATTTAGCTTTCATAAAAACAAAAATATCAGTAATTTCGTGGTCCAGGGTCACAATTAAATAAATAAAAAAATGTGCTGTGGACATAAAATTATGCTTAGCGTTATATTAGCTTTTAGCAGCAAACACTCAAGATGGGTTTGGTGAACACAGGGATACAAAGTACTCCATGTGTACAATGAAATCATATGATAAATGTCCCATTAATTTAAATTGCATTAAATCATGTATCAGCAGATTAATATATAGTGCTACATATATTATTTCTAAAGAAGCTATATATTTTTCTCCCAGTGTGTTGAATTCTGACATGTCAAAAAACAACAACAAAAACAAACATTGTCAGTGATTCAAGGCATTTAATTCTAATAATTCTGTGTGTACCATACTAAACATTCATGAATGTTTATGTTTATGCATGATGCATAATGCAAAAAATAAAAATAAATAAAGCATTGTTTTTTCTTTCTTGCAACAGATGGCAGTTGTATAATTTGCCATGTTCTGAATGGAGGCCCTTTGTAAAATGAAGCAGCATGTGAGAAGTTGACTGGAAGACAAAATGAGCTACTTTAAATCATTTTATTTCTTTTTAGAAGTTTTCAGTAGAGAAATAATAACATTATAATAGACTAATAAAAGTATTTTATTTTAAGGTGTCAAGTAAATGACTATGACTCCTAAAAGCATAATTCTATAATCATTTTAAGGTCTCTCTTTTCAAACTCAAGGTAGTATAAGTAATCTAGCATCTCAAAATGGTAACCAACAGTTAAAATGGTCATTTAGGACTTCAGCATTGCTTTTACTTTGAACATAAGTGACATATTGTATATGTATTGTATATTGACATGCTATATTGTAATTAAACATATTAGCTGACTAATCAATAATAAATAAATAAGACACTAATCCCCAGAATGGATTTATTTAACTTATTTCCTATTTCACAGCTACTGTATATCAGTGACAAAAAGAAGGTCTTTACTTTGATTATTCATCAGCATCAGTATATTCTAAAACAAGGGAGAAAGAAAGAACATTGAACAATTGATTTAAAAATATTTTTTGACAACATCTCACAAGGCAGCCTGTGGTTATTATGGAGACCAAAGAAAAACTTAACACAATTAAATTTATATAATTCTTAGTTTTGTCATGCAACATTCTCAACATATAATTGTAATCTTGAAGTATAGGTTCGGTTGTGTTGTGTAACCTTGATGATCCACTGATAAGTGATTCAAGTGAAGTCTTTCGTAATATGGTTTAGGGTGTTTGTGTAAAATATGTTCAGCTCGCATCTTATTCCACATCTACTGTAGCCTAAGTTTTCACTGAGTGAACGAACAAACGTGAGTGAACGAGTGAACGTGAACGTGACATACTGCCAAGTATGGTGACTCATACTCTGAATTTGTGCTCTGCTTTTAACCCATGCAAAGTGCACACACACAGCAGTGAATACACACAAACCGTGAACACACACCCGGAGCAGTGGGCAGCCATTTATGCTGCGTCGCCCGGGGAGCAGTTGGGGGTTCAGTGCCTTGCTCAAGGGCACCTAAGTCGTGGTATTGAGTATACTGTGTTCATCCCTAATCACACCACAGCTGTTGTTTGGACTATAATTACAAAGGTGGTGGATTCCCAGAAACCACTGAAAATCCAAATTGTACACCACCCGGGAATTTCACCCAGTTGGATAATGGTCCAATAAGGACAAAGGTTTGTACCCACAGGTATACAGTGGAGATGTGAATGTAAAAAAATATAACAAATGATACTTTATTTATAAAAAAGTATAAAAGCATTTCCACACACACACAGCTCAACCCAGCTTAAAGGGTCTACAGACGATGCAATTTCATCCACCCCCCACCTGACTTTTACCCACCTAGAAATTAAAGACTCCTTTATCGGAATGCTGTTCATCAACTTCAGCTCAGCATTCGCCACAATAATATCACATCAGCTCATTAATAAAATAAACCTGTTTGGCCTTAACAATTCCTTCTGTAATTGGATCCTGGACTTTCTTACTGGAAGACCTCAGTCAGTCCATGTCGACCACAACACCTCAGCACTACCACATTGAGCACAGGTGCTCCACAGGTGCTGAGCTCAGCTCCAACTACATCATTAAGTTCGTGGATGGACACAGCAGTGGTAGGTCTCATCAGCAACAGCGATGAAACACACTACAGAGAAGAAGTGGCTAAATGGTGTGGCACTAAAAACCTGTTTCTCAATGTGGTGGAGAAACTCTGTTGACCACCCCCCACTGACCATCGACAGCTCGACTTTGGAAAGAGTCAGCAGCACTAAATACCTGGGGGTGCACATCACAGAGGATCTCACCTGGACCACCAACACCATGTCACTCTCCAAGAAGCCACAACAGCTGCTACACTTTCTCTGGCGGCTGAAAAGGGCAAGTCTCCCTCCACACATCCTCACCACTTTCTACAGAAGAACCATAGAGATTGTGCTGATCAGGTGCATCACTGTCTGGAATGGGAGCTTTAGTGCAGCAGTGAACAAAGCTGCAAAGATCATTGGTGCCCCTCTCCCCTCCATCCTGGACATTGTTCTCACACGATCATGAAGGATCCCACCTATCCCTCCCACAGTCGCTTCCAGCTCCTACAATCAGGAAGGGGATACCAGAGCATCAGAGTCCATTCTGCCAGACTGCTCAACAGCTTTTCCCACCAGACTGTGAGAGTCCTGAACTCAAATCACCCTGCCCTCACATTGCTGTATGTACATTAGAGCTGAAGATCTTTGCCCGAACCCGATGGCATCTGATGGGACAGCGGGTTCGGGCTTAATTTAAATCATCTTACGCGGGCTCGGGTCGGGCTCAGGTTTGTGCTCCGGTTTGCGAGGTAAAGGAACGGTCATGTAATGTGTTTCGATTAGCGCGAGAAAGATTTGAAAATGGATGATGAGTAGATGTAACGGAGGCTTGCCTTTGGCGATTACATTTGGTTGCATCAGCAAGTAAAGCAAAGTCTGAGGTGTGAAAAAGTTTTGACCATGTTTCTAATGATAATAATGAGTGAATAATGACACACCATCAGTGAGCACAGGAACGCGCTGAAGACATATACAGTGGATTCGGTCATTTTCCTTCACAAAAACATGCAGGCTTAGCCTAATCGCTGTGATTAAAGGTTTTTCAAATGATAACTAAATATTCATTGAGTCTTAAATGCATAATGTGGACAGAGTATTTACGCTAATGTTGGCATTCTTTTATTAAATGTCTGCTGCTCGCGGTGAAGCAAACCCGGTGGAGCCTTTATCTTAATTTCGTTATTGCCAAATACCCATCTTAATTAAAAATTTATCTTAATTTAATTTGTTTAAAAATCTCATTTTTATTGCTGTGTTGGTCTATTTATAAGCTAAATGAACCTATTCCTATTTAGAGTGTTGAGAGATTACGATGTTACAGAGGACTTATTTTATTTCTTTATTCCAACTTTCAAGTGGCCTATAGTCAGGGCCATATTAACACTTTGTTGTACCCTGGGCAACAATATTCAAGGGCCCCATCATCACGACCCAGGATCACCATAATATGGTCATATACAGAATATATTACTGTAATATACAGTAAATATACTCAATACTTCAAATTCTAACTTTCATCAGGTGTATTTTGATTTACAAATATTTAAATGCTCTTAGAACTACAAATGCACTACTACGTCCCCTATCAAAGACATTCACTCACATATGATGCTATGAAAACAAAACACATCAGCATCTGTATAATCTGGTCAAATTGACCCACTACATTGAGAGGGAGGGAAATATCCTCCATTTTCACAAAAATGAATTAATAAGCAACCAATTTCAAACCATTGTTTATTTAATAGCATTTATTCCCAATAGAAATGTATTGAATTGATAGAGCTATAACAGAAGACCACAGACAACACATCAAGAAACAATTTGGTCCTCAGCTCATTTTAAGCAGAAATCACCCTGACAGGGTGACCCTGTTTCCTCAGAATTCAACAAGGCAATCAAGTTATTAGTCCAACACAATTTGAAATCTGCCAGTTATCCCTCCACAACAATTTACAGCATTTTAATGAAGCTGGCACCTCAAGGAAAAAGCTCATTTTAACTTGTTTTAAAATAGAAAAACAACATATCACAGCACAAATAACCAGTTTAACATTTTAGTGCTACAAAAACATTTAGAAATCTGACAATTTCTCTGAAGAAGACGAGACAGAAATAAATGCTACATAATCTGGCAAAACACACAATTTAAATCCTAAATAATGACGAAGTGCATGTTTGAATTTGAAATGCTCTTCTCTCTCCGGGCTGTAAACGTAAGCTGGCGGGTGTATAAAAGTCCTGGCTAGCTGAGTTGTCCTCGTCGTTGACAGAAGCTGACTTAACAGCACTGTCGGCACCATTAACAGGAGTGAAGGAATTGCCTATTTTAGGTATATACTTTAAATTTTCTGCGTTTCTGATGTCCTTTCCTTTTTTAATTTCTGCTTCACGCTCCCACTTAGCTTCTCCATGTCAGATTTTCTTTCTGTTGTAGCAACGCCTGACTTAACCTGCTCGGCGTAACATTTGACCCGCCTCATGCGGACTGACCAATAAGGAGAGGGTCTTAACTTGAGGCCCTATCTTCATTGGTCAGTCCGCATGAGACTGATCTCAACCGCTCTCAACTCACGTTCAAGTCATAGGCAGCGCAGCGTCGCTTCTGTGCAGCGCGCAAAAGCCCGTGTTGACAGTTTGTTTAATATAAAGCGGGAGATTACCAGATACAGTATTTTGCTCGTGCATTTGCTGCCCTGGGCCCTTTAGAGGTCTTGGGCCCCTGGGCAATTGCCCAGTTGCCCGTATGGTTAATCCGGCCCTGCCTATAGTCTACGTTAGTTATGAATAAATTATGTTAAAACATGGATAAATGACTCATTCTTGACAAAAGGAAAAAGACCTGTGTGTGCTCTGCACATTTGAATAATGTCAGGCCGTAAATGGGTTCGGGCTTTTAAAAAGCTGTCAATCAAAATGTACTTGTCTTGCTCGGGTCGAAACCTGTCAGGCTCGGGTCCTGTCGGGCCTTAAAAGTTAAGCTCCAATGTACATATTCCCACAAAAGGCTAAGAAGCAATATGTGCGTTTACATGCTCATGCATTACAAATCATCTTGCACTGTTCCACAGCCAGCTGCTTGACTTACGATGTTTCTCTTTGCACATGTACAGTATTATGTGAAGCATTCGTATATAATTCATATTAATTAACGATTGAGCTGTCCTTGAATGTGGATGGCGCGCAGCGACTTGATCTGTGTCTGAATGCAGAGGAGGAGATGGCTGGCAAGCTGTGACATGCGACATGACCTTAGACCTCCCTGCCGGCTGATGTACAAAAATGCCACATTATTGCCCATTTGAACCAGTATTATCCTGCGAACCAATACCGGGGCTGGATGCATCTGATGATGTGCTTTCTTGAATGGAAGCTAGTGAAGGGCCCGTTTCAAAACAAGCAGATCCAGGCTTGACCGACGGCTACCACTTTTCTTGGGTATGATGAAGCAAGGGCTGTAGAACCCCTGCTTCATCTCGGCTGAAGGGACCGGCTCGATTGCATCCTTTTCCAGGAGGACAGCAATCCCTTCTGACAAGACATGTGTGTCTCGGACTGCCAGCAAAGTCTTGAGATTGCAGCTGAACTTGGAGGGCCGTCTGATGAACTGAATGAGCCAGCAGGATGCGTTGGGTGGCGCAAGCAACACACCCAAACTCCATACAGGTGGCACCAAAGGGACAATTGATGCACCCATGATGATGCCACTGAAGGGAGTCGAGCTGGAAAGGGCAGATGGCATCACATTCTGACTGTTCACTGCAGAACTCCCTGTGTCCCAAGAGGGACTGGCCAAAGTTGTGTGGAGAGGCACCACGTATGCAATGAGCATTGTGGGCGAGAGTGAGGAAGTGGCGTGTTTGAGAACCTAAAGGAAAAGTTGAAAAAATGGACTTTCTTTGAAAATGTGGGTTCCGCTGTCCCTTGAGCCAGTGGAACAGAAAAAAACAAAAACTAAAGATTCTCCACCTGGCCCTCCCCTGGGGGAACAAGCGGTGCTGTCTCTGTCATCTCCTGAGAAAGAGCAGCTTCCCACATCTTGCCCATGTCAGGGCTACTTCAGGGCTACGTTGGTTATCTGCTCACGGCAGAGAAGTCAGCAAGGGTAGTGCAGCGCTGCCATGGTCATATGCTTAGTAAGCACATGAACCATCCATGAATGCAGCTTCAGCGAGCCCTGACACTGAAGACAATGATCATTGCTCTCAATTGAAGTATAGGAAACGACCACAACCAAGAAGACATGGCCGGAATAGTGTCTTTAAAAAAGACGCAAGCAGAGCTTGGATGAGGTTAAGATAATGAAAATGTGGAATCCTCAATGAGGACAGATGTGAGGACAGTAGAGGACAGTACAGATGTGAGTCTGGAGGTACTTGCATTGCCTGTGTAACGGGGTTTCCCTTTGTTGTTGTTTAAAATGGGGTTTCCCGAGGTTGCTGATTGGCTGAAAGTTCAGTAGTCGTTGAAGTGATGTCTTGGGAAGCCCGTGGTTAGGCGTTGGCTGAAGACGTGGAGTTGTCGGATGATAACGGCACTCGAGGTCAGATTCTGAGACACAGCGTTACAAAACTTAACTCACAACACAAAACTCTCAACGGAAAAGAAAATAAACTAAAGTAGAAAAACAGAAGTAAAGTTTGACGAGACGGTGGTGTTTCTTCTCATCGTGGCTAAGTAGCAGCAGACATATAAACTAATCTAACACATAAGCACACACACTCACACATACATAAGTTCCAGGATGATAGAAAGTTAGGGAAGAATGAAGTTGAATGGGCACTCGAGGTCAGACGTCATGCAGTGGTGTCCCAATCCTTAGGGGAATATTTTCTCCCCTACCCCTTGACACTCTGTTTCAAGGGACAAGGGGAAGAGGAAGGGGAAGGGGTATAAAATAGAATTGGGATTGGGCCTAAGTCTCACTAGTGGTTATCTCAACTATGAGGAGAGCGTTGTTTTAGTTTTCTGCAAAACGAATCAAACAAAATAAACTTTATGTGAAACAGAGTTGTCTTTCTAATTTATCTGAACTCGTAGTGAGGGATAACAATGTCTCCTTTTAGGGCTCAGGTGTGTCGTTCACAAGCTAGGATGCACAGAGGAAAGAAATTATAAGAAAAAGTAAACTTAAAAAGCAATAAATGGGCAAAATAAGCAAAAATGCAAATAAATTATGGAGAAAATCTATACATAAAACAATAGTGGTTAAGTGTATAACCAAAACAAGAAGTGTCATGATCCTGCCCTCGTGTCCTTGATTTTTCCTAGTCTTGAGGCAGGATCATGACAGACCCATGTTTTGTGTACAAGCGCATGGCCTTGTCTTTGGGCCATGTGCTTGTGTTGTCTCGTTCCCTTGCCCCGCCCCCCTTGTTATCCTAGTCGTGTCGTGATTGTCCTATCTGTAACACCTGTCGTGTCTTAATTGTTCCCCCTATTTAGATCTCCTAGTGTGCTCTGTCTTGCGTCGGTTCATTGTCATTGTACCTCAACTGTGTTTCTCAGATGTGTTCCTCACTGGTCATTGAGATTTGTACCCGTCATTGTGATTGTATCCTGTATACCGTGAGTGTTTGTTTATAGTTAGTGTTTAGTGTCTTTATCTGGTCAGCCCTGTCTTGTTTGGTTATTTAGTCCTTACCCTAGGTATTGTTTTCCCCCTCGTGGGTTTTGTTTTTCCCCTTTTTGTAATAAACCCTTTGTTTGAGAATCCCTGTCTGCACCTGAGTTCCTCCTTACCAGTACCTGACAGAATGAACCGACCAAAAAGGAACTCAGCAGGCAGAAGTTCCCCCGAGCTCCAACACTTGTTGGAGTTCCGTCGACAATGTTGGCTGTCGTCCCCCACCGACAGGAAGGGGGTCACCCTCCCATACTCGCCTGAGGGGGAATGGGTCCTCCGTAATTATGCCCGGCTGTGGGAAAGCATCTCCCAGGAGGAGCCACAGAGGTCCCCTCCACCTACCCAGCTGCCAACGATCCCTGAGGGTCGTGTCCTGGCCGTGGCAACCCTGGGGGATCAGGCAAGCCCCCCCCAGAGTCCTGAGGTGCCCTCCACAGCCAGCAGTCTCCCCATGAAACGAGGGAGACGGTTTTCATGGGAGTCAACTTCAGAGTCTTTGGCGTCCGAGTCTGCCCTGTCCGAGACCAAACTCCCCCAACCCGCCTCTGACCCAGCTGTAGCCTCTGCACCGCGCCCGAGGAGGAAGAGGAAGAAGAAGGGGCCTGCCGGTCCTGTGACCCTGTCTCCTCCCGAGCCAGCAGCGGTGAGCGTGCCCGTGCCAGCAGCGGAGAGCGCTGGCGTGCCCGTGCCAGCAGCGGAGAGCGCTGGCGTGCCCGTGCCAGCAGCGGTGAGCGCTGGCGTGCCCGTGCCAGCAGCGGAGAGAGCTGGCGTGCCCGTGCCAGCAGCGGTGAGCGCTGGCGTGCCCGTGCCAGCAGCGGAGAGCACTGGCGTGCCCGTACCAGCAGCGGTGGGCGTGCCCGAGCCAGCAGCAGTGAGCGTGCCCGAGCCAGCAGCAGTGAGCGTGCCCGAGCCAGCAGCAGTGAGCGTGTCCGAGTCAGCAGCGGTGAGCGCTAGCGTGCCCGAGCCGGGAAAGAAAGCTGTATGCAAGTCGGCAGTCGTGAGAGCGGAGGAGAGAGCCGCGGCCGACTCTGCAGCAAAGACTCTTGTACAGTCGGTTTCATCTCATAAGGAGATGCCAATTGTCCTAGCTGCTAAAGCATTTTCTGATTATTTGTCCCGTCTTGTCCAAATTTTAGAAGTCCCCGTCAGTCCTGTTTTGTCCCCTGACCCTGTCCCCAGAAGTACCAAGTGTCCAGCCGTTGTCTCCCCGTGTCCAGCCGTTGTCTCCCCGTGTCCAGCCGTTGTGGCCCCGTGTCCTGTTGATGTGGCCCCGTGTCCTGCTGATGTAGTCATGTGTCCCGTTGATGTGGCCCCGTGTCCCGTTAATGCCCCCCCGTGTCCTGTCGTCCCCCCATGTCCAGTAGATGTCGTCCCCCCGTGTCCAGTAGATGTCGTCTCCCCGCGTCCCGTAAGTCTTGCCCCGCGTCCCGTAAGTGTTGCCCCGCGTCCCTTGTCTGCTCCTGTCATGTCCCCTGTCAGTTGTCCCGAGACCCCTCCCCGCCCCTCACCACCCAGACCTGCCCGTACCCCCCGTCGTCAGCCTTCGTCCTGTCCTCCTAAGATTCCTACCCCACCCCCCCGCCCTGGTCTGTCCCCCATGCACTTTGTGGTCCCGCCCCCTCCCCTTCCCTGTTTGTTTTTTTTGATTTGTCATCCCAACCCTGCTGTTGTGTACTCATGTTTGCCGTTGTTATTATTTGTCATGTCTTGTTGGTTTGTGTCTGTGTCCCAGTCTGTCATGTCAGTCATGTCCCGTGTTTGATGTTCCCTTGAGGAGCGTCTGGAAGCCGCTCCTTAAGGGAGGGGTTCTGTCATGATCCTGCCCTCGTGTCCTTGATTTTTCCTAGTCTTGAGGCAGGATCATGACAGACCCATGTTTTGTGTACAAGCGCATGGCCTTGTCTTTGGGCCATGTGCTTGTGTTGTCTCGTTCCCTTGCCCCGCCCCCCTTGTTATCCTAGTCGTGTCGTGATTGTCCTATCTGTAACACCTGTCGTGTCTTAATTGTTCCCCCTATTTAGATCTCCTAGTGTGCTCTGTCTTGCGTCGGTTCATTGTCATTGTACCTCAACTGTGTTTCTCAGATGTGTTCCTCACTGGTCATTGAGATTTGTACCAGTCATTGTGATTGTATCCTGTATACCGTGAGTGTTTGTTTATAGTTAGTGTTTAGTGTCTTTATCTGGTCAGCCCTGTCTTGTTTGGTTATTTAGTCCTTACCCTAGGTATTGTTTTCCCCCTCGTGGGTTTTGTTTTTCCCCTTTTTGTAATAAACCCTTTGTTTGAGAATCCCTGTCTGCACCTGAGTTCCTCCTTACCAGTACCTGACAAGAAGAAGGAGGGGTAGAATGGGGTAGAAGGGGTAGAATACAATAAGTACAAGTATGAATAGAATATATTCAGATGGGTAATAAATAAATTAGGTAGAAAAAGTTTACTCAAACTTTCAAAGTTCAAAGCTTATACATACCTAAAATAATTGGGCCCAAAGAGAATACTAGAAGTAATGATCATATGAAATGATCTAAGAGAGAAATTTTGAATGATTCCAAATAAATGTAATGTTCCAGTTAAATTTGAATTTGACACAATTAATAATTGTGAGTCAGTATTTCCCTTTCAAGTAAAATTAAAATAAGTGGTATAGTGAGAAAAGAGAGCAATAAGAGAGAGAAAGAGACCACAAAGTGTAAGTTGAGATGTTTAAAGGGTTAAATCACTTTAGGGTTGCCCAAACAGACACTGTTCAACCACTGTATGGTAATGCTAATGGTTAACCTTTGAGGCTAGTGGCTTTAGCATAGAAGTCAATGTAAATACGACACCGTGGAGTTTGTTTACACTAGCGTCGATGCGCTGTGTGCGCGTAGATCAAAGTTGCTCCGGAAGAGCATCAAGACTTCCGTGTCAAGGTCGTAACTGTGGCAACCAAAACAAACTCTTATGGACTAGCACATGAATCATTGAATTGAAAGCACAGTTAAGCATGTTACATGAAATGTCGGCTCATTTCAACACTGTACAAATAACAACTCCGCTTTTAGGTGGTTTTGCGATGTGGCACTTAAACTCTCAGTTCATATTGAGTTAAATTTAACTTAATTCAAATAGCAGCTTGATGCTGCAGTTAAGGGAACACAGTGACAGCGATCTCTGCGGATATTTAGATCTATGTGCCAGTTTCTCGGGACACAGACAGGTTTTCTTCGCTGTTGGTACACAGTTAAGATTTACTTGATCAAGCTTTTAAAACATTCCCATTCAAATTACTTTTGGAAACACGCAGTGTTACACGAGATTGCATTTACTTTGTGAACAGACGAACATTATTCTCTAATGTTTAACCCTAGGGACTCGAATATCATTTGATTCGGCAGTGGAACATGCACTGGGAATCAAACTATGAATACTAAAGCTTTGATAAATAGATTGTGGAACATGCTCAAAACTATTCTTTATTCACTAATTTAGCTATAAACAAGGTATTACAAAAATGAGGGACATGCTCAATTTCTACCTTATTGTATGATCTCAGATGTTCACTTTTAAGTTCACTTACTGCTGTTAACAATGGAGAGGCGAACTCTAGTTATTCTCTTCTGCGTTCATTCATTTAAGCGCAATTCATTTAAGCGTTCATTCATTTAAGTCACACACAAACATCACGGGTCACACACAAACATCACAAACTTCTCCTCTTTCATCCGCAGCAAGAGAAAAGATTAAATAACTTGGTTTATGCTCACAATTTAGATAAACTCTCCGCATTCTCCACCAATAATATTGTCAGACACAGACGAGGACACAGAGGAATTAGTGCAATAGTTTTTAATGTGACACAGAGGTTTCAGACACAGGTGAATCTTGACACGCAGATGACACAGTGATGATATAATTTCCCTTGGGTGATGGTGACACAGATGGTAGCTCAGACGAAGACGATGGGCACAGGAACACAGATGATGAAGATGAGGGTTCAGAGGATCAGGTAGGTTAGCCGATAGGTGGTTTGGTTAGGGTGAGGCGATCAGTGCAAGACCAGACACTGGGTGATGGTGACGGATGGCTTTATATGTGGCACTGGTGATGACGCACAGGTGTTCAGAATTCCGGTGATTGGGGACGAGTGGGTGTGGCGTGAGTGTCTGATTCCGGGAGTGTAGCAGGTGTGGCTGTGACAAATATGTAAGGGAAACAGGTCAATTTAACTTAAAGGGAATTTGAACAGAATCACTGTTTCACGGCTGATCACTGAGACGCCCTGCGAGTCACTGAATGAGCCGTTTAATATCAAATATTCACTGGATATTAATATCCAAAGTATAGTGAAAACACTGTTAATTAGCACAGTAACAAGATCGGCAGTTTAAGACTTTAACTTGTAAGCAGAAAACACAAGAGTAATTAAACTGGCCTTTTGGTCACACCCCAAATGTTGTCTTGACCAATTGGATATTGTCTTTGCTCAGGGTATCATAAATCTTATGTTATCTTATCAAGCACGTGGTCCGAATTTTCCTGCTCTTGCAGGGTATAATTTTGGACATGATTCCTATAACACGAATATGATACATTTGACAAATAACTGATGGTCAGAAACAAGCTAGCAGATTGAAACACATAAATACAGAACATGAATATGAAACCTTAAGCTATCTAATAGTTATTAAAAGACATACACAATAAGTGATAATACACATCGTAGTCAAATGTGTGGGTTAATTTGCAATGGACTGATATTCATTTATAAGTCTTTTTGAGTTCATTTTGGTGCATCTACATCTATAAAAGACTGTTCCTGTGCCATTCTCTGACATAAGGATATTCTATGGAGACCAGAGGTTAAAAGGTCCCCTTAGGAATTTCAGTCTGGTTCTGCTAGGTGGGGGGAAGTCAATCCAAGGATCTTGTTTACTCTCATGGCTTTACATGTAAGGGTCAGACTGTGCATCTCTTTGATAACTTGCCCCAGATTTGACAATCTCTTTTCCGAATTGAATTTGTCAATAATTGTTCTAATGGTGTTAATGTTGAAATCTGACACATGTAACTTAATCATAAGAATTTACTACAGATGTGTCAAAGAGCAGGAAGGAAATACATATCGCCATTGAATGCGGTTTGAATTTGGATCTGTTCCTCACACCAAGCATCACATGGATACAGGATTTAAATAAAGATATAATACTTTCATGATAATTTTATTTAATGCTTGTGCATGACAGCATATTAATAAAAATGATGTGCCCCCACTCTCTATTATATAGATCAGTGTGTGCCCCATAGTAAACCAAATAAATATTACATGATAATGGTTAAATACTGTCTCTCTTTCTCTTTCTTTTCATGTAAGGATTCTAAGATTATTTGTACCAAGAATACTAATATAACATTTAATACAATTATAATTAAGTGCAGTTTAATGATTTAACTGATTTGCTGAAATTTTAAATGATGTTTCATTCTGTTTTGACTTGCCATGTCAAAGACTACATTTGAACAATACTACACTTCATTAAAATGTATGTGATCATTTAACCCCTATCATGCAATATTGTATTTATCTTGTTTATAATGGGTCACATAATATGCTGCCAGGTCTTAGCCTGATTTGGGTCACATATCACCTGACTGATCTGGGCCACACTCCTCTCATCAACAATCGGCCCTCATGTTGTATGCCAGATCCCCGCTGTGCCGTCATTGCCACACATGGCCCAGCTCTGGATGAAAGGGTACATGCCATTGCCGACAGGAGGCCAGCAGTGCCAGCAGAACCAGCTTCTTCCAGCAGGGAGCAGATCTCGAGTAAAGTTGAGTAAAGTAAAGTCGGTCATATTAGTACAATTTTTGTGATGAATTGAGGGCGAAGTATCTATATCAAGTGCTCGCTCATATCAATTCAGTCCGTTGCTTGACAAACAACGTGGCGAATTCGCTTAAGTTCATGACTTGAAATCTGGTAAGATACTCTGTTGGAATCCTGGCCTGACTGAACTAACACTGCGCTCGATTACCACTGAGGAATTATAAACAAACTATGTTACAGACTTTTCATCAAAAGCCTAAGGAATCATATCAACTTGTGGAAAATGGGCATTATATGACCCTTTTAATGCATAACTTGCACAGGTATATTCTCCATCTGTAAATGTAAAAAAAACTATGGAAATTTTTCAGCTGTCAGAAGTGCATGAGTTTCTGCTTTAGCAATACCCTGCTAATCTCCACAGATTTTATTTAGAACGAGCGCCACGTGCATGTGCGCCAAACACACAGAACTCAATGAAATAGGAGTGCAATCAAAAAATGGGTTGATCAAAATAGCCTTTTCACTCAATTAGTCTGTGATTTTTATTATTTTCATATATAGTTTAGTAACTTTAACTTCTGCTTTAATTTTTTTTAGACTGCAATGTTACATTGTAATGTGATTTTAACCCTTTTTTGTGCATAATATATGACTACACTGAATAAACAGCACTCTCTTCCACCCTCAATACCCATGACTGAAGTGCCCTTGAGTGCCCACTGCTCCAGGTGTGTGTTCACAGTGTGTTCACTACTCACTGCTGTGTGTGTGCACTTGAATGGGTTAAATGCAGAGCACCAATTCTGAGTATGGGTAACCATACTTGGAAATTGTCACGACTTTCACAACAACAACAACAACAAAAAAATCCAAGGTTGGCAGGTCTGCCACATGTTTTTCTTAAATAAACACCAATTTAAATTATTTCATTGTTTTGTCAATTTTGCGTGCTATCAATTGTTGATTAATAGTTGACTGGTTTAAAAATATGATTTATATTATCTTTATAAATAAAAAGTTGTAAACTACATTACCCATGAGCCTCTGTCATTCTATCCAGGGAAAGGGAAATCTTGGTGCTGTTTGAAGTTATGCTTAGGGTTAGGGTTAGGATCTTGCTAAAGGGGAAATTTCTCTCAACACAGCAGCACTTCATTGTTGACAATGGGTCTCATTCATGAAACACGAGCAGAACAAATTTTTGTGTAAATCGTGTGTAAAGTGGTTCTGCCGTAAATTTTCGGGTTCATTAAAATGTTCGTATTCTCCAAATGTTAGTTAGTACGAAATAAATCTACACCTGCTCCCAGCCAGGCATAAATAGTGCGTTTAAAGCTATCGCCGCGTAAGCACATCAAGTAAACATCATGCAATGTTGTCATCAAACTGAACTTTCCACATGTACACCTAAAAAAAAAAAAAAGACGGCATAAAGTGGAACTTAGTCAATACATTCTACATAGAGACGTCATGCTGTAGTCGTTGCTGCTGCTGCTCTTGTTAAATTTCAGCCTCTGGATCATGATTCTGGATCATAAATATACTGCTGAATCTAACTGTTAGCCATGGTTTGTTTTGGATGATGGTTTTTTCTTCACGGTTATGTCACAGCTTCCAAACGCTCTCAACGCAAAAGCCTACTCGCGCTCGTGATTCTTTAGCTCCACCCACACGTCACGCCAGCCGCTCGGGTTTTTTTCCGGGAAAAAACGGTACAGACTATCTTTCTCTTATAAATATAATAAAACTAAAGACTTTTTGGAGTTATGAAGGATGCACTACTACTCTATAGGTACTCAAGATTAACAGGATATTGAGTGAAAACTAGCATTTCACCCCCCCTTTAACATCTGAACGTTTTGCTCATTAATACGGCTGCATTTTAATTCACCTTAATCGGGTACATATTTACACAGCATTTTGAAAAAAATATTATATATAGTAATTAAATACAGTTTTTCTTTTCACTTCTGGGACTGTTTGATTAACAGATGAAACTCAATTAACAGGATCTGCAATATGCTGCCAAGCTTCCTTTCTTTTTAAGGACCTGATAAGCCACTATGTACGCTTGAAAATAAAACGTGGCGTTTTGAATGAACTTCTGATAATAAAACTTTAATTTCTGCAGCTGAGAATTTTTTACTTTTCTTTCGCTTTTGAGAAGACATGTTTAAATCATTCGTTTGGTGTCATAATATAATGCCCATATATAGAGCATCACAGTCCCGCCCACAGCCCGAGAGCTCTGGTGCCGGAAGTAAATCTCCGATTCATTTTTCCCATTGACTTTCGGAAAAATCTGTGTCTAAAGAGTTTTAGAGCATGTCTGAGAATAACCAGCTACGGAAGAACTCATAAGCATATCATTTCGAGTGAAAAAAGTAAGAGAAAATAAAAAAAAAAGTCAAAGGTACAAGACTGTGTACATATTTTCATTTCGAGCGCAGGAACTACTCATCCCATAAACCACTGCGCCTTTTTTTTATTTTATATAGTGAATGTGCAGAAATAGCAGTTCTTTCGGTATTAATCATGTAAATAAATAGTGTTTTATATAGGTATTGTATATTGATTTTTATATTTATCATCGTGTATTTTATATATTGTGTGCGTGTCTGAAAGCGGTTAACAACAACGACAGCAACGTGGTGCAGTGCTTTGTACCTGACTGAAATCACCGCTCAGTCGTCAACACGTCATTGCCATTACACAAATGTTCAGTAAATGGACAAAATGGTATGCCTAGGCTTAATATTGTTTTGACAGTGGCATCATAAAATGCTTGATATGACTCATACCATATGAAGGCTACAGTAGCCTAGCTAAAGTGGATGATAATGTTAACTAAAGTTACCAACCTCCCTGCAAAACTCACCAAAACTTTGTAGGTCTTGTCCCTCATGCTGGCGCTTACAAAACCCACAAGCTGACCCTCGGACACGCTACACTAAACTACCATTACATGACCCTATCTAAAGTGGTTTTCACCCATTTGAACACTTGTTTTCCTCCTTGAAAAAAGCCATCATGGCAGCCAAGGAGAACATGATTGCACTGATAAGTCTACCGTGCAAAAAACGCAACACAGGTTTTTATTTAATTTTATTTTTTATTAATGATCTTCAGTCTTCACGGACCTTCGCGTGGTTTAACCAGACAGTTACACGAATTCCACCAATCAGATGCATCACTGTGGGATTGTGGGATTGTTCAGGATTGTGGGTAATGAAGTACTTATCCAAGACATCGCGAATAAAAGGCATTTATCTCAAAACAAGGTTAGTGCCCCCATGAACGTTTATATAAGCATATACTATCGCTTAGTACAGCCGTAGCTGGTTTTAAGTCTACCATGTATGGTTACGTTTTTATGGCTTTTTTCCCAAATGTCAATGCAGAAATTTAATTGAATTTTTACTTCTGGCACAAGCAGTGGGTGGGACTGTGATGCTCTATAGTTGTCAGTCGGATTTAATGGGCAGGATTTATGGTAATTGAGAATGAGCGTGCACGCGCGTCCCATTTACGACTGATTGGAATTCATTAGCACACACACATTTCACTATCACATCTGACGTTTACGAATTATTTGTGAATCAGGAGAAGAGTTTTCGGGAAGTTCTCTTTACGCGGAAATCACTCACATATTAACTTGTATATTTTCGAATGTTTCATGAAAGAGACCCGTTATGTAATTAATGTGATAATATCAACAAACATACATTGTGACATGATGCCCTGTTTAATATGGGTTTAAAGATAGTCCAACTACAGACAGTGCTGTGGGTGTCAAGGGAAATTCACAGCCAATAACATCCCAGCTGAGCAGTGCCACCACACTTCCTGAAGCTGAAGGGATAGATTCGGTTAACAGTAAATTAAATTAGCTACCAATTTTATGAACATCTACACCCACCCCTTACAATAATGCAAATACAGTAATTACTGTTGTTCAGCATGACTACTGTTGTTTCCCATGAATTGGGAAATACTGATGTGCGTATGTCCAGTAGTCGGAGTTGTATCCCATCTAGTCTCAACTGATAGATTTCTCTCATTAAATATAAAAGATCGATTTTTTTTTTCTCTCATTAAATATAAAAGATAGATTTTTTTTTTTTTTTATACCATGCAAAGACAAGTGCATTTACTAATCAGATTATGTACAGAACATTGTGAATTACATTGTTTTAAATTTATAAAATTATTCACTTAAGCATTTCTGTGATTTGCCATTCTCTTCACAGTTGTACTACTGAACCTCATCTGGCTGCTGGAGCTTTTCTATGCTCGCTTGACTCGCATCTGATGCTGAGGTGAAGCTGAATTGTGTGTCTGAAAATTCTCACGTTTGATGTGATCATAAAGAGATACGGCAGTTCTGCATCTTAAAAACTGCATTTCCTGTCAAGAAAAAAAGGGGACACAAACTACAGTTTTGAGTGGGGTGGCCCCGGTCCCCCCTGGCTCCACCCATCTGCAATATAAAATGACAAAGATCTGCACTGAGAAACAGACGAATACAGCAAGCTCTCTGTTAGTATTACCAAAATAATACATCCATTACAGCATTTACAATAGCATAAACATAATATTTGTGTTCAGATATGTATAACGTGTTTCATTGTTGTTTCAGATGTGCAGTATTCCTGGCTGATTTCAGTGAGAAACAATGGGAGTCTTGATTGTCTGTGTGTCTCTCTGTCTGCTCTTTGCTCTGAATGCATCAGGTGAGATATGGATCATGACAATACTGCAAGATTTACTGAAAATTCCTAAATACCCTTACTGAATTTTCATTTATCTTCAGCATTTTATTATCTGACCTTTTAACATCAGAACAACTGGAATAAAATTCCTATGTTGTTCAGTTTACCCAGTTTACTTAAAGCTTAATAACTGTTTCTTTTGGAATAACTGCCACTGGCAGAGAAAAAATGCTGTTTTGCTCAAAATCAACATGGCTGTGAGTAACTGTGAAACAAGACTGCTAACATTCAGTAAAAAAAAAAACAATCTTGCACAAGTTGTATTGCTTAATTGAATCAAATATATTTCCCTGCTAATAAAAACACACATCATCAAACAAGTAGTAAATGATGTGAAGGAAGGTTGCATTGTGCTTTTGTCTTGTATAAATAGAAATGGGTGACAAATTGATATGTATGTTTATTTTTGTGAATATATAAAATGCAATGAATTAATGATCACTTAAACTTGCAATAAAACAAATCAAATCTTGATGTAACAGCCTGTCAGTATGGGTGGGCACAACATGAACGAACATGCTTCAGGGTTTTTAACAGTCCATTATCCTGGAGTGATGCAGAGGTATGAAATACTAAACAACATCTGACAGAAAAGTATAATATATATTACCTTATTTGTAGTTGTATTATTATTATTTATTTTTGAAATGTATTAAAAGGTTTTCTTTTTATCTATCTATCTATCTATCTATCTATCTATCTATCTATCTATCTATCTATCTATCTATCTATCTATCTATCTATCTATCTATCTATCTATCTATCTATCTATCTATCTATCTATCTATCTATCTATCTATCTATCTATCTAAAAGCTGTTTCTCCTCATGTCTTAATCTCCTCAGGCAATGTGCTTGACCTATGGTGGGAACCTTGCCTCTGTACACAGTACATTGGAGTATACCTTCATAAAGCGCATGATCTCAAGTTCGAACTCTTACTGGATAGGAGGCAGTGATGCTGTTTTAGTATGTTATTATGTTGCTAATGTATTTGCTTTTTTTGTTCTTTGTGGTGTTTTCCAAGATGAAAATGTAACAATTTACTGTCTAAAATCAAACCAACACTGCTTAAAGTGAAAAGAGTAAAAGTTCAAATTTACACAGAGGTGTAAATATTTGTTCTCTTCTGTTCACAGGAGGGAAAGTGGTTCTGGAGTGATGGGTCCAAAATGAATTTCAAACTTTGGAACCCTAAAGAACCCAACAACCTAGGTGGTTCTGAGGACTGCATTCAGATGAATTTCGGAGGTACATCATTTGAATGATGTGAACATCTTTACATGTTTTCTGTTGTGGAAACTTAATTAAGTATTATTTTAACTCCCATGTGTTCCAGTGTTTAAGTTACAAGCTAGATTTTCTCTATTTGCCTTTCTAAATGTAAGCATTACGGTTAACACATAAGTGTAGTGACCAATTGTCATTATTAATTAGTTGCTTATTATCATGCATATTATTAACATATTGGCTGTTTATACTTAATGTATTTAGTCTACATGACCATTTTCTTCATCCCTAATCCAACTTAATAACTACCTTCATATGTATGAATAAGCAGCAAATTAGGAGTTTATTGAGGCAAAAGTTTTAGTTAATGTTTGGCTAATAGTAAAAAAAAAGAAAAAAAAGAAAAAAGGAACTTAAAATAAAGTGTGACCACATGATGCTAATACCTGTACAATTATTTGTATAATAAAACATCATTTTTCTTTTCCATAACAGCTGCAGGAAATTGGAATGACCAAGTTTGCTCAATCAAGTTACCATTTGTGTGTTCCAAATCTCACTGATCTCTTTCCCTACACCATATTAAATCAGAAGCGGTGTGCCTGTTCAATCTTATTCTGTTATTGCTTCAAACATTTTTGCTATTTTGATGCCTCTGTGTCAAACATCTTTCTTTCTATAACTAAATAAAGCTAAATGCATTCATTTATTGTCCTGAGAATATATTGCATCACAAACAGGGACACAAACAGTCATTGAAATACAACTCCAAGAGGAGTTTTTTCTGATTAATTTATGTATCTTATATTCTGTTATGTTCAGGACTATCACAGGTTTTTTTCTTCAGCCTGTCCTGACTCACAAGTACTGCAGAGACACTAAATGATAGTGAGAAAGCTGAACATGTTTTTATAATTAACCATTTTATATTCAGTCACATGAATCCTCATTTCAAGCATCACCGTTTTCTATGAAAAAAAAAAAAGTGTCAAGTGTTAATAACATTCTTCTTCATCAAAATTAAGGAACACTTCATCCCAAAATTAAAATGTTGAATTAAAACTGAACCTGCTATTATCAGCATTTTCACAACATGGCATATATATATATATATATATATATATATATATATATATATATATATATATATATATATATATATATATATCACAGATAACATTTCATTAGTAATCTTCTGTTCATCTATAATATTATTTATTAATGTTTTAATACTTTTGGGTAAATTATTTATTTGGATCCTTTTTGGATTTTAATTAGCAGCACACTGTGTCTGTAGCTCCTATTTGTAAACAAATGACTACATTTTACATTCTTTAATAATAACAAGAACCTTGGGAGTTGATATTACAGTTTTTCTCAATCGCTTTGGTGCATTTCTTAGATCAAAATGCAATTCTTGATACTTCTTTTACAAATTCTAAATCATCTAGTCACTTGTGCACATCATTAAAGCAATTTCTTATTCCTTTGAACCAATTGCAATTGCTTCTGTACATATTGCAATTGATAATGTACAAGTGTCAGCTTTTTTCCACATTTTCAATTGCTCATGTCATGTTGATCAAAATGTAGTAAATGGTTCTCTGTTGAATAGTCTTACCCCTCAAAATATCTAGGCATTAGTTCTTTGCATAAGCCATTACATGCAAAATTGTTGAACTATTTGTCATAAACTGTTAGGCATAGTTTTAGAATTTTTTTTATTAGACCTTTTGTACAAAGATGTGAATTGATGAATCGTTCAGGTGAAATTGACCCTCACTCAAGGAATATAAAGTGTTAGTTCAACCAACAATCAACCAGTTGTCTAAATTGCTCAAAGGTGCATCTCATGAACAATCAATTGGGAAGCAGACCACATATAGACAGACCACAACACAGAGTTGCAACTTTCCAACAATGGATGGACCAGGAAACAAACAGGGTCAACAGCCAGGAGGAAGAAGAGGAGCAAGGATGCGTGGTGGAAGGTAAAACAGAGGACGAGGCAGAAGAGGACATAGGAGCATATCTGATGACATAAGGGCCACTATTGTAGACCATGTTGTCAATCATGGCCTTACTATGGCTGAAGCAGGTCGAAGGGTGCAGCCGAACATTGGGAGATCAACCGTGTCCTCAATAGTTCAAACGTTTCGAAGAGAGAACCGGTTTGTCCACCAATGTACAGTGCACTGTTACTGTTTATAAGCAGTATACTGTATACTTCCTATAATGCTTCCTATTACAGTAGTCCACTTGTATTTCACAGCATACAGAAATGTACTCTATACTGATAGATACTGCACTTTACATCCACCCAACTG
>NC_068394.1:23449397-23478128 GCF_023724105.1 Carassius gibelio | reverse complement strand
AAAGCAAACGTGAGATAAAAATGCATTTGCTAAAGCATTCGTGCCATTTTTGCTTTCCCACTTATAATTATTTGAGCTTAGTACAATTATCTGGATGAAGTGTTGCAAGCATCAAAATCTTAAAGTGTTTTGACGTCATAACATTGTATTGTGCAAGGAAATTCTAGAAAATAAGCCTTTATTCATCAGTATTCTGCTCCTGTTTTCATAATTTGAATGAAAAGCAACAAACATTGTTGGTGTTTTATTGACTAATTTGCAACAGAGGTCCTTAAAATTAATTTTGAAATCTTGTTGTATTTTATTTGAGTCATGTTTTACAGTTATTTGGTTCTGCTTTTAATGCAGTATGGACATGTGTCCATTTCCCAGACTGTGTTTTGTTGTGAATAGTCTGTGTAGTAGTTCTGTATTCAATATTCCACTGTCTGACTGACTGTTGTGAAGTGCAGCAAGCAGAGGAAATATCAGAAGCTCTTTTAAATGCCAGAAAGAAAGAAAGCTCAGAGAAAGGAGATGGGGAATTAATATATTGAAGCAGGAGCAGAAAGATTTGATTACTAGCCAGCATAACAAGGGGTCAGTAAACGCAAGCACATTTACCTCTGCCTAATGCACGCTTTCATCTCAGGAAAGAAAGATGCTCTTTATGCAGTGAAACTGTAAAAGAAAAGTGTGTAATTCACAAACCATTTCTTCTCTCGGACAATGCAGTTTTACAAAGATGCCCCTTTCAAGGCAGATGAGACAAGGCTGTCGCCATTGCACTCATTTTGATGTCTTTTCATTTTGTTTTCCCAGATCGAGTTACCACAGTGAAGACCGACATTTACGTCACCAGTTTTGGCCCTGTTTCAGACACTGACATGGTGAGTGGAATTCTTTTTTGTGCATTTATTTGTCAGAGGCGGACAGATAGCTCTACTTTGCCATCAATATCAGCGTCGTGGACCATCACATCACAGATTTTTCAAGCCAAGAACCACCTACCTAGACAGGAACAGACCGTCTGGCCAACCACAGATTGTTTACCTGTAGAAGGACTAGTACATCTGAAATCATTTACAGCACAATGAAAGACTTTAAACTACACAACAGGGTTATTACAGTTACCTTAAGTACATATCATCTCTTGAAATAAATGTTAACTGAAATAATATATATGTATATGAGATTTTTTTCTGGTTTCCCTGTAACAGCCATTTTGGATAGACTGATGCATATAGCTTCAGCGAGAAAGTGTTTCTTTGTCCCTGTGACACCTCATTTGCATGCTTTATGGCAGGTGTGATTAACTGGTAGTTTTACCCCAAATATCGTAAAAATAGTATGATGCATTTCATGATCACATAGAGTACGTCATGGTTTGAGGAATAAAATTCTTAATTTCTTTTACAGTGATGTACCGCAGTCATCTTTGCAAATGGAAAGAGCAAAATCATAGTTTGAAAAATTTGTATGAGTGTAAACTTTGTGGTCTGAATTTCAACCCAGACAAATGTCAACCCTATACTAGCTCTTCTTGGTAGGAAACTCTATTTTCTAGGTAGCGTCAATGTGCAATTACAGCGATTAGTCACTCTATTATAAAAATAAAATAAAATATAATAATAATAATAGACACCATCCATTAAAATTTGGATCTATTTTTTAGATGTGACGTCTGAGTCTATTGATGGCTCATAACGGCGCTTAAACATTAGATCATGGCCAGGTCATGGGTTTGATTTCCAGGGAATGTGCCTTGAGTGCAATGTAAATCGCATCGCACGAAAGCATCTGCCAAATGCATAAATGTAAATGTGAATCACACAACAGATGATCAGTCTTTTATCTAACTGCTGGCTACAGAGGGCCGCCATCTGTACAGGTGTCATTTTTCACTGCTAATGTATCAATGTCCACACATATCAAGCAGCGTTATCATGCTCTGTTTGGATCCATGTGGGGAAGCGATCAGTGTAAATAACCAGTGGTCCACGGTGACCCGGATGAATTTCATATCCGATGAAACCGAAGCAGGAAATGAAAGGCTTTGACACCTGACTGCATCTGTGACACTCTGAATTAGTGCCTGGGACTCTGGTGACTCAGCGCTCTGACACTTCTCAATGGATTTAGAGCTTCTTAATGGAGTTTTTGTTCTGGAGAGATAATATATGACTCATGTAAGCCGCGTTGAATATGTGTGCTAACAATGCGCTCTGATTGTACTTGCACGTGATGTACATTACACACATACTTAACAGCCCACCCTGGAGCTTCAAATAAACTTAACTCAAAAGCCAGTAAAAAAGGAAACTTTGATTCCGCTTCAAACAATCTAACACCAGTCTTGCTTTTCTTTGCAGTATTGCTTTTTTAATGCTTTCCATTAAAGTAATGTTGACCACAGTTTCTTCAAAATACCACAGCACTGAATACAGTCGGTGATGTAATACTCCCTGTGTACGATGCTTTCCACCTCTCAACAGTCTTGTTTTGATGACAGTAGTTGTAATATTTGGTTAGAAACTATGGTTACCATACATTTTGTGTGTGTGTGTGTGTGTGGGCGTGCTGTGCGTCCATGTGTCCACTCATCAGTGTCGCAGTATGAGCGTCTCAGCCCTGATCTCCTGTGTCTATGAGTCTGGACCCAGATGCTACACCTTCTGCTCTTCAGACTGAAGAAAACAAACCGTTCTTTCTCTTTCCATTCCTTTATTGCTCACTTCCCTCCTCCTTTTGCTTCTGCTCATCAACCCTTCACACTTTTTCTCTTTCTTTCCATTCTTGAGTCAATGTAACTCTGGCTGCTGTTCTGTATTGAAACATACAATGCATGGCATTCTCTATTGTACAGTGAGGTCTTTGCCCTGCCTTCACATGTTAGCATGCTGACCCTGTCTGGCAGGAGGGAGAGCATTTCACAGAGGCACGTCTACATATTTGATAAAGTTAATTTTTTTTTTTCATTTTCAAAGACAAATTGTTCCATTTCTTTGCCTCTCCACATTCCCCGGAGCTTATCATCCTCCTCTGCCGCACCATCCCTCTCTCTTTTTTCTTTTCAAGTGCTCTGACAGTTGACGGTCAATTTTTTTTTTCCTCTATTCCTTTTGAAATAGATTCCCTCTCAATGTAGTAGCAGATAGTCCTTCCTCATTCCATCCTCATCAGTAATTTAAAATAACTCATTCTGCCTCACTGAACCATATTACACTGTCATTATGAATTCAACATGCAAATACACATTTCAGTGTCAACATCAGCTCTGCTTAGAAACCTAGTGACCTTCCTACCTAGAAAGCATTTGTAATGCCAAGACTGGTCCAAAATTCAACATTATAAATATGCCTACACTGCCATTCAAAATTTGGGGGCTGGTAAGATTTTATTTTAATTTATTTTAAGTATGAGGAAGTAAGCAGTAGCAAAGTGGTGACTGCTTAAAGTAAAAATGAAACTAAAAGTAATTTTATTAATATGTTTTGTTTTTGTTTTTTAAGTTAGTTAATTACTCATAAAGCACATTTAAAAACAATCAAAGGGTTGACCAAAGTGCTGTACATTAAAAGTAATACATAAAGAAATGGAATTTCAGAAAGCTAATTAAAATACACACAGTAATATTAATTTGTTGTCAAATATATTTTTGTAAAAAAATATATGATTTAAGGTTTGATTTAAATATAGAAAGAGATGATACCATTCAAATTGACACTGGTAAGTTGTTCCATAGTTTGTGGCCAACCCTTGCAAAGTCTCTGTCAACTGAGTGTCATCAGCATATAAATGAAACCATACTCCATGTTTAGAAACCAGGGATCCCAGTGGTAGCATGTATAAAGAGAAAAGTGTAGGAGCAAGCATTGATCCATGTGGAACACCACAGGCGAGGTGTACTATTGAAGAAGTATGTTTTCCAATACATACAGCTATTTTCTTATTGGTTAAATATGACCAAAACCTTTTTAAAATGATGTAATGCCTACATTACTTTCCATTTGATAAAGTTTGGAAGAAAATCTTTTTAAAGAAATTAATACTTTCATACAACAAGCACACATTACGTGGCAGTAAAGACATTTAAATGTTTCAAAAGTTTTCTATTTCAGAAAAGTGCTGTTTTTTTTTTACTCTCTTTTCATCAAAGACTGCTGAAAAATCCATCCACAAAAATATTAAGCAGTGCAACTGTAAATTACATTTTAAAATGTCTATATTGAAATCACTTATTTTAAATTGTGCTAATATTTCACCAATTTACTGTTTTACTGTATTTTTTTTATAAAATAAATGAAGTCTTGGTGAGCATAAGATGCTTGTTTTAAAAAACATTTCAAAAATGTTATATATTATATAATATATATTATAAATTTATTTGTAATTGCATTTTATTTTTATTATTTTAGTTATTTTACACAATATTTGTGTTTGCCTCTTTTTTAGAGTATTGTGTTGCTTGCTTAATTTTTTCATCATTCTGTGAGTTGTTGCCTACATAGAGAGCTATGGGTTTCCATTTCAAGATTTGTTGCATACACATGCACTGCAAGAGTCATCCCTGATGAATAATTCATGTCAATAATTTGAAGAAATGGCTACAGTGAGTGCAACATACTCTAAAGCAAATAAAAGTTACCTTATGATACCTTAGCTTGTAAATAGCTGGTAAACAAGTGACAGTATTGTTTACTTATTGTTTTGTGAATCCTTTTCAAGTCAGACTGAGGTCACATTGTTATCGCCGACATATCTGAGCTTTTAGCAAAAGCCTGTGGATTTCGTTTTCTGCTCTGTGGCTTTACAATGACAGCCTGTCTCTCTCTCTCTGTCTCAATGCCCTATGGCCATGTTAACCCTCATCATTAGAGCTGACCTGCTGGGAAATGTGTGACACTTAGGTAAACAGCTGAGTGAAAAGACTTGTGGTTAATGAGCTAAAGAGGTTTGGTAGGAGTGGCTGCTGTGCAGTAGCATGTTTGCTGTCAGGTTGACATCGGTTATTAGAATATGTGAAGCAGTACCAGGGTATTTCTGTTAGTTGACATAAATAGGGTTCACAGAAGGATTCGGCAGACCAATGTCAAATGAACATCAGGCGTTTTCCAGGTAGCATCAGGAAATCGCAAATTTCCAGAGGAAAATATTATTGTTTAATACATTCTTCTCCTACAGTAAAATTCCTTCTGAGAAATAGAAATGACATGACAACAATGTTAAAAAAGATTTTTTATTAGTTTTTATTTTTCTATTTTCCGTTGATTTTAGTACAAAAAAATCTTAATGTTTTGTGTTTTTGTCTTTTTTATTTGTTATTGTTTTTTGTTTGTTTGTTTGTTTTGTTTATTCGTTTTCATTTTAGCTAAAGTTTTAGTTATTTAATTGCCAGTTAAAATAAATTAAAATGGGAAAAATTACTTTAAGAACACACTGAATGCCCTTCAAATGTTTCTCCTGGGAAAACAAGACCTCAGCAATGTCTGAAACTGTGATTAGATTTGTCAGTTTACCAAAGTCTGCCATCAGAAGTCAGAGATGCTAATTAGATACTAATTAATCTAAGAACTATTCTAACATTTACTTTATAAAGATCAGTCAATTTATGGTTTCTCTTTCTTATGTGATCCAGCATCTCTTTTCTTCCATCATTCCTCTTTCTCTTTATAATCATTAGTTTCTGTCAGCCAGTGCGGTGACAGATATGACTTGTGGGTAGCACTAAGAAACTTAAACCAACATCATCCTCATGTGAAATGTCCGGTTGTGATGGATGAGGGTGAACCTGGTAGTTCTGTATTCCAATAATCTTGGTCTGAGCTGAGCCTCCAGTGCTCCTTTATCTGGGCTAAACAAAGCCACGATGCACAAACACACACACAGACACACACCATCACCACCACAGAAGGTCATCATGTCTATTAATGCTGTGTGCCTCTGAGCCATGGAGCAGACGGTATAGAATGGGAGGCAAGTGAGATGGAAGCACAACAAGGAAAGTGGAGAGGGAGGTTAGAGAGGGAGTAGTATTTATTTGGCCCCTGTACTGCTCTACAGCCCCAGGAGTCTCCATATACAGCTGGGGTGAGACGAGGACAGCCGAGATTCAGCTCAACTGATAACTGCTTTGCCTCTGCACATACACCACACTTAAGTTTAGGAGTCATTTTTTTTCCGGGTTAGAATATTTTTCTTGACATTTAAAGACCTTTCAGACATTTCAGATTCAATCAGCAACATTCAATCATATTCTCATTAATACTTTTTGAGAGTAATTTACTTTTGCTTTGAATAAAATCAAACAATATCAATCTAAAAAAAAATACCAACATTTAAACCTCTCAATAGAACTAAACCGAACAATATTTAGATATTTTTAACATAATAATATTCGACTCACATTTAAATATCTAAATATTTCAAAAGTGACCAACATTTAAATCTCATAATAGAACAAAACTAAAGACATTTAAATCTTTTAATGGATCAAAACCAACCAATATTTAAAACCTTAAAAAGCACAATAATTAACCAATAATTGTACAAAACAGACCAACTTTTAGATCTCTTAAAAGGGGCATCAGATAAAATATTCACGTTTCTTTCTTTTTTTTTTTTTCTTTTTTTCATTTACTTAGGATTTTGTAATGTTTGCCAGCTCAGAAAAGCTGAAAAGAAAATGCTTGGAGGACGGCCATAGTGTAAAGGCTTGCAAGCGTCTGCTCAACCCGGGGCATCGCTCTGTACCCTCGCTCATCGAGCCCCGCGACATTGCTGTAATATTGAGAGTCAGGGCCGAAGAGACGGGTCGAATAAGGGTGTTTCCACGATCTTGCTATTTATATATATATATATATATATATATATATATATATATATATATATATATATATATATATATATATATATATATAGAAGCAATATATATATTGGTTAATGTTTATTTCAAAATATTTGATTGAAGTTTTAGTCAACTATCCATCATTTGAAATGCCAGGTCAGTGTTTTGACGTGTTTTGTAGCTCTACGCATTGTGAAATGTTATTGGTACAAAATTCCACTCCCCATATCAATATATTACACATCAAATGTGTTTATTTTTATGGTTTAGTTTTTGATAACATTTTTCAAAACAATGAACTAAAAATAATCTACCACAAACAACTTACAAACATGGAACAGATACAGTCTGCACTGCTTATAATATTGCAAGCATCCATATTACATATTAATATAGAAATAATTGAGTATAAAGCACTTTACAGTTTTATGAAAATATGTCTTACTTGGCTTCGATTGTGTCACTTCACAAAGCAGGTTCACTGTTAGTTGAACAGTTAGTTGGAACTCTGTTACCTTTTCATATCACAATCTAAAGTCAAAACCTTCTCGTAATCATTCTTTAAAGCATTTTAGAAGTTTTTCCTGCTCTACCAGCCAAGATGAGCTTCGTAATGATACTTCTGGGCCGCACAATGTCTCTTATGGAGCCGAGAGTGGCATCTGATCACCCTCAGTACTAGTTAAAGGTTTGAGCGATTTACTCTCCCCTACAGCGCTTGCAGTAAACTCCATTTGCAAATCAGTTGGCGTACTGTGTTTATCCACCAGAGCAAAAATAAGCGGATAGAAAATGTTACACTACGGGTCATTTGAAGGCAAGAAAATGTTTGAATTTGAATTGCATTCAGAGGCTTTGCTTCTGAGGAGGAACACAATCCCAGACTTTTATAAGGTCGTCTAATTGATTGGATTGCTACAGTTGTGAACACAACAGCAAATTCACCACCAGTCAATCAGTGTAAGAGGGTATTGTGCACTTAACTGTCACAAACAAAACACTGTCTGAGCAACAGAACCTCATACAGTCTAAAATGTGCTTTTGTTTCATCTTTATGCAGGAGTACACCATCGATGTCTTTTTCAGACAGAGCTGGAAGGATGAACGGCTGAAGTTTGAGGGACCGATGAACATTCTGCGTTTGAACAACCTGATGGCCAGTAAGATCTGGACTCCAGACACATTCTTTCACAATGGGAAGAAATCTGTGGCACACAACATGACCATGCCCAACAAACTGCTGCGGATTCAAGATGACGGCACCCTGCTGTACACCATGAGGTAATCAAGGTGTTATTTGTACTGTTTTCATATCTCAGCTTCTTCAAGAGTTTCAAAAGATACCACACATAACATCATTTGGAAAGTGCTGTGCTTTTAAAGTTTCAAGTTTAAATTTTGTTCTTGTCTGATAGTGTCAGTGTAGTTAACCCGGTAATATTACAGAATATGTATTGTCTTTTATAATACAGTGCTGTTGAATGCTTGAACGTGGCTGGTTATCAAACTAAGGTGTGCAATTATTTTCAGGGAAACGCATGGTGAAACATGGCATTACATGTCCATATCATTTCACCTAATTATTTCAGTAATTTCAAAGATCCTTACAGCCTACAGCAGGAAAAGAACCAAAACCCACAATGACACTGGCCTGTGATCCTGTGCCAATTTTTTTTTTTTTTTTTTTTTTTTTTGATACAAGGAACATATCCAAACTAAAGAAATGTTGCCCTCCAGTGAATTGTCAGTGAATAATGACTTTAATTTTGATCTGTTCCTCACATAATGTTATCAGGAATTTATATTTTTTTGGAGAACGATCCATTTAGCTGTGGGTTGCAGATGGAGTCATTCCTCATGTAAATCACCGAATCACCTTGTACTCCCGTGAATTAGAATAATTCATCCCTCACTGGCTCCCACAGTATGACAGGCGGCCGCATTGATTTACCACTAATTAAGATGTTCAATCTCTTTTCAGAAATGTGACCCTCACTTTTGTAGGATCCGATTTTGTTAAAACCAGTGACTTCCTCGTAGTGAAGGGCAGTTCTCATTAAAATTGACATATTCAAGAGTCTGAGAAGACGCTCATCAATCTCCTTAATCACCTGCAGATGAAACAGGAAGAGCAGAATCTGTGACATATTGTTGTGTGTTGTGTACACAACTAACACTGCTTTCATAATGACTCACTTTCGTCCTCTGTTCATCCTGACGCCGCTCCAGATCACATCATGACACTCTCCAACATGTACTCTCAATTTTCTTTCGCTTTTTTCTCTCTTCTAAATCGCTCTCGCTCACAGCTTCTTCTATGAGCACAAATGCTCTTCACCACTCCCAAATCAATGAGAGCCTGACTCAGCCATGAAGTGCAGGAAGAAAAAAAGGAGACAAACTGAGAGAGAGAGACTAAGAAATAGAATGCAGCAGACATAGTGAAACAGAGGAGAAATTGATGTGATGATCTTGCATTTGTAAGACTAATAGTAATTATTAATCTATTTAATATTAAAAATATTATTGAGAATATAGAATTACTATTAATTTATTCACCATCTCTATCACTATCTCACTATTATGACTTTTGCCTCTAAACTCCTGATTTGCTGCTTATAAAGTTAGTAAGATCGTTGTTAAATGTGGGTATGGTGTTGGATTAAGGGATCTAAAATATGGTCATGCATACAATATAAAACATAAATGTGTGCTTTTTGAGTACTAATAAACAATAGTTATATGCATGCTAATAAGCATATTAATAGTGATAATTGGAACTAAATCATAGCCATTCAATTTTCTAAATAGCTGAACACTTGTTTCATGAGTATGAGAGTGATAAGAGAAAATAAATATCACAATTGAGTTGTAAACTTAAATTTATTTTGTTCAAAACCGGTCGGTGTTACTGAATCGATTCAAAACTGTGATTCAAAGATTTGTTTGTGTGGCATGATTTTGCAATATATATTTGAAGGTGCGTGAATAAAAATAATTAAATAATATTCCTTGTGATCATTATTTATATATATATATATATATATACAGTATTGTTCAAAATAATAGCAGTACAATGTGACTAACCAGAATAATCAAGGTTTTTCGTATATTTTTTTATTGCTACGTGGCAAACAAGTTACCAGTAGGTTCAGTAGATTCTCAGAAAAAAAATGAGACCCAGCATTCATGATATGCACGCTCTTAAGGCTGTGCAATTGGGCAATTAGTTGAATTAGTTGAAAGTGGTGTGTTCAAAAAAATAGCAGTGTGGCATTCAATCACTGAGGTCATCAATTTTGTGAAGAAACAGGTGTGAATCAGGTGGCCCCTATTTAAGGATGAAGCCAACACTTGTTGAACATGCATTTGAAAGCTGAGGAAAATGGGTCGTTCAAGACATTGTTCAGAAGAACAGCGTACTTTGATTAAAAAGTTGATTAGAGAGGGAAAACCTATAAAGAGGTGCAAAAAATGATAGGCTGTTCAGCTAAAATGATCTCCAATGCCTTTAAATGGAGAGCAAAACCAGAGAGACGTGGAAGAAAATGGAAGACAACCATCAAAATGGATAGAAGAATAACCAGAATGGCAAAGGCTCAGCCAATGATCACCTCCAGGATGATCAAAGACAGTCTGGAGTTACCTGTAAGTACTGTGACAGTTAGAAGACGTCTGTGTGAAGCTAATCTATTTTCAAGAATCCCCCGCAAAGTCCCTCTGTTAAAAAAAAGGCATGTGCAGAAGAGGTTACAATTTGCCAAAGAACACATCAACTGGCCTAAAGAGAAATGGAGGAACATTTTGTGGACTGATGAGAGTAAAATTGTTCTTTTTGGGTCCAAGGGCCACAGGCAGTTTGTGAGACGACCCCCAAACTCTGAATTCAAGCCACAGTACACAGTGAAGACAGTGAAGCATGGAGGTGCAAGCATCATGATATGGGCATGTTTCTCCTACTATGGTGTTGGGCCTATTTATCGCATACCAGGGATCATGGATCAGTTTGCATATGTTAAAATACTTGAAGAGGTCATGTTGCCCTATGCTGAAGAGGACATGCCCTTGAAATGGTTGTTTCAACAAGACAATGACCCAAAACACACTAGTAAACGGGCAAAGTCTTGGTTCCAAACCAACAAAATTAATGTTATGGAGTGGCCAGCCCAATCTCCAGACCTTAATCCAATTGAGAACTTGTGGGGTGATATCAAAAATGCTGTTTCTGAAGCAAAACCAAGAAATGTGAATGAATTGTGGAATGTTGTTAAAGAATCATGGAGTGGAATAACAGCTGAGAGGTGCCACAAGTTGGTTGACTCCATGCCACACAGATGTCAAGCAGTTTTAAAAAACTGTGGTCATACAACTAAATATTAGTTTAGTGATTCACAGGATTGCTAAATCCCAGAAAAAAATAATGTTTGTACAAAATAGTTTTGAGTTTGTACAGTCAAAGGTAGACACTGCTATTTTTTTGAACACACCCCTTTCAACTAATTGCCCAATTGCACAGCCTTAAGAGCGTGCATATCATGAATGCTGGGTCTTGTTTGTTTTCTGACAATCTACTGAACCTACTGGTAACTTGTTTGCCACGTAGCCAGTGGCGGCTCCAGACAATTTTGATTGGGGGGGCAATGGGGGGGTCCTGGTCTTTTCAAGGGGGGTCTTATGAAAACCAACAAAAAATACAGTGTACATGGCTAATAACTGCATATTTCTGCTACTAAACAACAAAAACACCTTTGCAATGTAAACAAATGACAGGCTACATTTGTAATTCATATCCTTCACACTGCACTTTCATGTCAGGTATATTATGCATTTTTATTATATTTTATTTCCAGATAGATATTATTGAGTTTACAGGCTAAAGTGGTCTTGCTGTTGTAAACACTGTTGCTATTGTAGAAAAAATATTTGCATCACATTTAAAATATGATTATATTTTAATTCATTTCTGAATTGTTTTTATTTTTATAATGATAATTCAGAGAATGAGAAAATCTGAATAAGCCTTACCAGTGTTGTGATAATTATTTTTTACGTGTTAAAAATAAATAAGTACTGTAATATAATAAAAGTTTATTCAAATAACATAAAAAAGACCAGACCCCTCGATGCCTGTGAAACTTTTCTCCCTCAAACAGCATGCTAGTGTTACTTCTACACTACAGGCTACACACAGCAATATAAACAACGTAGCTGCATGTTCTTACATCACATCGTTCTTGTAAAATAATAATAAGTAAATAAACACCAAAATCACTTCGCTGAGAATGAAACACCACTTACCAGCTGCCACGATGTTGAAAATATCCTCTAGCAATTAAAAAATGCGCGTGCAGCATGAGGAATCTTCCCGGTTGGATGAGGTCGTAGTCAGGTGAACTGTCATCATGTTGGTCATTTTATTTACGGCTAAATTATTATTAATAAATTGTACTAATATTATGATTGGGCGTGGGCAGGCATTCACAAAAGTTTATGTTATTACAAAAAAAAATTGAGGAAATTTTGCTTTGACAAAAGGGCACTTAAGGGGCAAAGGAGCAGGTGCTCAAGTGAACCGGTTCTTTCGGACAATTCGATCAAATAAACCAGCTGAAAAAAAATGGTTCACCGGTTCTTTTGCGCTCGATGTAATGCCGTCATTGGCGATGATTGCCCTTCATTCAAGCCTTTGGTTTACCCGCGCTTATAACATTAGCACAGAATCAGTTCAGAATCAATCACCAAAAGAATCAGTTCGGTTCAGATGCGCTCTGTGTCAGTCTGCTTCACGCTGAATCACGCATGCGCAGTTATCATCAGCTCATCGGTTCTCGAATCCATAGACAGTAAAAGAAGACGCGTCCGACAGAAACGGTTCTCGGTTCAGTGTACGAATAAATGTTGAAATAATTATTATTTATTATTGTTCTGCGTAGTTTGAAGAGAAACATTTTTGGATCTTTATCCCGGATATATATATTTTTTAATCAGGAAGAGGCTGGGGGGTCAAATGGGGGGTCAAGGCATTTTTTGGCAGGGTCTTGAGACCCCCCAAGACCCCCCCTGGCGCCGCCGGTGCACGTAGCAATAAAAAATATACTAAAAACCTTGATTATTCTGGTTAGTCACATTGTACTGCTATTATTTTGAACAATACTGTACATATATATATATATATATATATATATATATATATATATATATATATATATATATATATATATATATATATATGTATGTATATATGTATGTATATATGTGTGTGTGTGTGTGTGTGTGTGTGTGTGTGCGTTATACCATATATATATATATATATATATATATATATATATATATATATATATATATATATATATATATATATATATATATATATATATAATGATCACAAGGAATATTATTTCATTATTTTTATTCAAATCAGCATATATATATATGCTGATTTGCTGCTTAAATACGTCTTATTATTATGTTGAAAACAATTGTACTGATTCATATTTCTGTATAAACCGTAATACATTTTTTTTTCTAGGTTTCTTTGATGACGGGTGAATGAGTTCAAAAGCACAGTATTTATTTGAAATATGAGTCATGTTTATCTGTGTAAATTTCTTTACTATCTTTTTCATTGTAATCAATTTAATGTATCTTTGCTGAATAAATAATTTATTTTTCAGTTCCTTCATTACTTACCTCAGACTACATAGAAAATTGCCCAGTCCTGCTAGTAATGGTAATGGCATTAAATGTCTGCTTTAGTTGTGTTTGTGAATGTAAATCACAGGTTGACAGTGCATGCTGAGTGTCCAATGCATCTTGAAGATTTCCCCATGGACTTCCACTCCTGTCCTCTCAAATTTGGCAGCTGTGAGTAACAGCATGGAGTGGCTTTCTTATAGCGATTAGTTTAAGATTTCAAACAATCATCTGCAAAGTTTTAACTGTGGCCCCATTGAAATCATTCCTACAGATGCTTACACAACGACAGAAGTGACGTACACCTGGACAAAGAACGCATCCAACTCTGTGGTGGTAGAAGAGGAAAGCTCTAGATTAAACCAGTATGACCTACTGGGGCAAACTGTGGGGAACGAAACCATCAGATCCAGCACTGGTGAGTCAAGACACTTACAGATTGATGTATATGGTTTCATACTATTGAAAAAGCTAATATTCATCGGGAATTCTTCCAAAATCAAGTGCATCTATTTGAAACAACATGGCAGTATGTGAATGATGACAGAAGTTACATTTTTGGTTAAGTTTGTCCTCAAAACAAAAGCCCTGAAAGCCACAAAGAATGAACAGACATGTTGGATATATAAGGATTGCCTGATGTCACAGCAGATTTGTCCTTCATTCTGTCATAGTTTATCAAGCACACATCCGTTCTGTTAAGCTAAATCTGCAATGTGCTTTAACACGATCTCTGGGCAAGACTCAACAAATCCTGCCTGTCACTTCCTCTGGTTCGCACTCATTGTCGCTCTCTCTCTGGTTTGCAGTGGCATTTCTTGTGTGTTGGCATTTGGTAGCTTAGAAAAAGTGAACACATCCTGGACGTGGGGTGAGAACGAAGCCAGAGCACGTACAGTACAAGATATTCCACTTCAGTTAAACACAGAGACACCAGAGGGACTGTGCAACAACAACACCCAAAAGACACACATTTTAAGTCAGGTTTATAACATTATCTTTACAATTGGATAGCATACTCAAAACTTGCAAGAAATTAAAGCATTTTATTCTTGCACAACAGTAACCGCCAACAGATATGGGATTAAATATGTGGATACTTGTAACTAGAGAAGTGGCAGAATGGCTGATGGCAGATATACTATAAGTAATAGGCCTACACACTATTCTATACTATTCTATATTGAAAGGATATATTTTTTTAATGCTTTTGTAAGAAGTCTATTGCTCACCAAGGCTACATTAGTTTGAGCAAAAACACAGTAATAACACTAGGGGTGTGCTCAAAGTTGAATGCCTTATTCGGAAAGGCACAAATAATAAATAAATAACATAACATAACAAATCATTCTTCTGGAAAATATTCGGCTGAGGCTGGCACAGCCACTCGTCATATTTGCTGGAAAACTGAGCCAAGGGATCAGCGCGATATTATACATAAACCTCTTAAGTCACTATGCTATAATAAGTGTGTGAAGTGAATGGAAGTTTATGAATGAAATGAGAATCATACAACTGCATTGCTGTTGCCTCTATGTGGATCTCTCAGAAATCAGAGAATATCAACTAAAATACTACATCATATACGTTATACTATTTGTGTATATTTTTATGTCAGTGATTTAAACCTTGTATGATATGATACACAGATTAATGGAATAAGCACAGGGCAAACACCAATCAGAATCAGAATCAGAAAGAGCTTTATTGCCAAGTATGCTTGCGCATACAAGGAATTTGTTTTAGTGACATAAGCTTCCAGTACACAGAGACGCCAACACACAGACAACAACAAAAAAAAAAATTGTAGGCAAATAAATAAGTGTATAAACAATTGTGCTATAAATGATAATGGAATAGGATTGAATAAGATGCAGAGATGTACTAGGATGGAGGGGTAACAAATAAATATAAGGATATTGCACTTTTTTTTTTTTTTTTTTTTTTGCATAAGAATGAGTGGGGAACATTTAACTGTTCATGAGGTAGATTGCCTGGGGGAAGAAACTGTTTTTGTGCCTTACTGTTCTGGTATTTGCGTTTTGAGGTGCCGGCCAGATGGCAAAAGTTAAAAAATGGGGTGACTTGGATGTGAGGGATCCAGAGTGATTTTATGAGCCCTTTTCCTCACTCTGGATGTATACAGTTCTTGAAGGGTGGGAAGGGGAGCACCGATAATCCTTTCAGCAGTCCGAACAGTTCTCTGTAGTCTTCTGATGTCTGATTTTGTTGCTGAGCTAAACCAGACAGTTATAGAAGTACACAGTACAGACTCAATGACGGCTAAATAGAACTGTTTCAGCAGCTCCTGTGGCAGGTTAAACTTCCTCAGCTGGCGAAGGAAGTACAACCTTTGTTGGGCCTTTTTCACAATGGAGTCAGTGACTTCAGGTCCTGAGAGATGGTGGTTCCCAGGAATCTGAATGACTCCACTGCAGTTACAGTGCTGTTCATGATGGTGAGTGGGGAAAGTGCAGGGGGGTTTCTCCTAAAGTCCACGATGATCTCCACTGTTTTGTGCGTGTTCAGCTCCAGGTTGTTAAGACTGCACCAGACAGCCAGCTGCTCAACCTCTTGTCTGTAAGCAGACTCATCACCGTCCTGGATTAGGCCGATGACTGTAGTGTCATCTGCAAACTTCAGGAGCTTGACAGAGGGGTCTTTAGAGGTGCAGTCATTGGTGTACAGGGAGAAGAGCAGAGGGGAGAGAACACATCCCTGAGGGGCGCCAGTATTGGTGGTGCAGCTGTTTGACATGAATTTCCCCAGTCTCACTAACTGTTGCCTATCTGTCAGAAAGCTGGTGATCCACTGACAGATAGAGCTAGGAACAGAGAGCTGTGTCAGTTTGGTCTGGAGGGTTGTTGGGATGATGGTTTTGAAAGCGGAACTAAAGTCCAAAAACAGGATCATCACATAAGTCCCTGTTTTGTCCAGATGTTGCAGGATGAAGTGCAATCCCATGTTGATTGCATTATCCACTGACCTGTTTGCTCGGTAAGCAAACTGCAGGGGGTCCAGTAAGGGTCCAGTGATATCCTTCAGATAAGCCAGAACCAGTTTTTCAAACGACTTCATGACGACAGACGTTAGAGCCACAGGCCTGTAGTCGTTAAGTCCTGTTTTCTTGGGTTTCTTTGGAAAGAATCAAACAGCCGCTTTGCCATCTCTCAAAAACCACACCAGCTCTCTGTCAAGAGTAGGCTAATAATCAACTTTGATATACAGTATATGCATTTTCTACTAAGCCTACACATTTGTTTAATCTTTTGCTGGTTTGCGTTTTATATTTTTAATTGTAATTTAATCTAGTGATGGCAAAGCTGAAATTTCGCCTTCAGAAATAATTCTAGTATGCTGATTTGGTGCTTAAAAACATTTCTTAAAATTATCAGTGTTGAAAACAGTTTGCTGCTTCATACTGTATTTTTGGGGAATTTTGGAGATTTTTATCAAATGCATTCTCGGCATTGCCACCAGGTGTGCGGATTTGAGTTTAAACTATCTTGTATCTTGAAAAGCAACCGTTATAAAAGAATCTTGCTGAACAAGCTGTTTTTAGAATGAATTCTACAGTGAAAGTAGATGCACATATAACCCAAATTGACTCAAATCAAATTAGCGATCTTTCTGATGTTGTGAGGGCATGAAAGTAATGAGACGAGTCTTAATTCTGTTCATTAGGCTCAAATATACTTGATAACTGTTTCCATTTCATTTCCTAAGACAGTATTCCTATGCCAGAGAAGTGACTTTGCCTGTCAAGTCCTGCGGGATTGGTGTCTTCCACTCAGACCCATTTGTTAAGCTCTGTTTACATCACACATAGCAAGTGGATGTACTAAAACTGGAACCAGCGACACACATGCATGAGCCTGAGGGTCTTTTCTCCTGAGGCTCTTTTCTCCCGAGGGTCATCTGCCACACTTCAGTGTGCACTATATTTTGCATACTTGAGTGTCCGTAATATATCTGAAGGATTTTTAAAGGCCTTTCTTCAGTATGGTCACAGGCTCAGAAAACACTTAGATTAATATCACTCCAGGTTTGTGTATTTGTGTGTGTGTGTGTGTGTGTGTGTTCATTGATTAATGATGCAATGAAGGGGTGTGTTTACAAATGCCAAGTGCAGTGGAAAGGCACAAAAAGCACCCCCCCCCCCCCCCACCACCGTTATTACTGTAATATACTTCTGGACATTTTACCAGCAAAGGTTTTTTTCTTTTTTGTAATTCTCATTATTCTCAGTGGAATTTCTCATTAGATTCTCATTAATGTAACAAACTGCTTGATTCTCACGAAAATAATATCATAAAAAATTAATGGTCCTAAAAATAGGTTTTTATGTTTCTTTAAGCAAAATATTATTTCAAGCATTTCCTTTCCTGATTTTTGGGCTGAAATATGGCCAGGAAAAAAGATTCACTGATTGTTATTCATCGTTATCATAGTTTGCCCAAAAATGAAAACCCTAATGTCCTTCCAAAACTGTAGGACTTTTGGAACATGACAGAATATATTTTCTTAATTGATAATGTGTGTATACTTATAATACATTAAAATAAATAAATAAATAAATAAATACATATTGGTTAGTGGTTAAAGTGTGCCCTTGTCCTTATCAGGATATTCACTTGTACAAAGCAAATGTTCAAGGTTTACTTCACCCAAAAATGATCATTCTCTTGTTATTTACTCAATCTAATGTCTTTTAAAATCTTAACTGTAAAATGTAATTGAATTTTAAAAATGACAAAACAACACCACAGACATGGGTTTGAAATGACATGACAATGACATTTGTTTATTTTTAGGTGAACCACTGCTTTGCCCCTCTATCAGTTTTGTTCACCCCTTTTCTGTCTATCATGATGTTCACACACTGAGATCTGTGTGTTTTTGTGAGATCATTACTGGCAAACATGCTTGATGGGGATGGTTTCATCAAAAAGGCTGAGTTTCCCCTGCACGAAGAGATGGAAAATGTGAGACAGAGAGAGAATGGGAAAGATCAAATGATGCTGGCATACTGTCAGTGACATCATGCTGAGGAGTTGAGACATCTGGATCCCAGGCAGCATCACCGTGATGATCAGCATGTTGTGGGAGCGAGCGATACATGCTCGCTAGCAGTAATTAGCAGTGCAGATCTCTCATCATTTTTAAGGCTTTTGTGTTTGTGTATGCTGGCTGTAGTCAGACTTTTTTCTGTTAGCATAATGTCTAGTCTACACTGCAGATTATTATGGCCAAGAAAAAAAAAATAGGCATGAAGATATTGATTGATAAACATGTAAAAAAAAAAACAACCAGAGTTGGTTTTCTTTGGGCAGTGGAAATTAAATCTGAAATAATGAGACCACAATAATTTGCTATTTTCACACTGCAAAAATTTTCTTACTTAGTATTATTTTTACTTTTTTTATTTTATTTTTTTCAATGAAAATATCTAAACATTTTTAAATCAAGAATTAATGAATTAACAAACTTTAAAGGAGCACTGATTAAAAGTGTTAACAAAAAATTAGTCAATGGGGTTTGAAAAATAAACTTAATTTAAACAAGCTTGTTTCTTACAACAAATATTGTTGTTATGCAGAAACTTAATTTTGACTTATTTTTGATTTAAAAAAAAATTCAGAAAACAAGATTTTGTTTAAATGTGTCTTGGTTTAAGTATGTTTTAATATTTCTAAGTAATGGTGATATCACTCCAGGTTTGTGTGTTTGTGTATGTGTGTGTGTGTGTGTGTGCGTGTGTGTGTGTGTGTGTGTTCATTGATTAATGATGCAATGAAGGGGTGTGTTTAGAAAAGCCAAGTGCAGTGGAAAGGCACAGTGTAAAGGAGGGAACTTAAACATGATGTCAGGGTGCGTGATGCCCATGTGTTATTCAGGCTTGTCTTGGATTTAACTATTCCTTTAAGATCTGCTGTATTGTGACATTATTTTCATGATAATTAACACCCCCCCCCCCCCCCCCCATTATTCTCATTGCTGTAATACTTCTGGACATTTTACCAGCAATTTTTTTTGTTTTGTTTTTTTTGTTTTTTTGTTTGTTTGTTTTTTTTGTAACTCCCATTATTCTCAGTGGAATTTCTCATTAGATTCTCATTAATGTAACAAACTGCTTGATTCTCATGAAAATAATATCATAACAAATTAATGGTCCTAAAAATAGGTTTTTATGTTTCTTTAAGCAAAATATTATTTTAAGCATTTCCTTTCCTGATTTTTGGGGTGAAATATGGCAAGGAAAAAAGATTCACTCATTGTTATACAACACCAAGTGTGCATTTAAAAACAAGATTTTGTTTAAATGTGTCTTGGTTTAAGTATGTTTAAATATTTCTAAGTAAAAAATTATGAAATGTTAAGTACAAACTTTTTTCAGTATAATACTGTACATTGAATGTTGTTGAGAGCATAACATTGTGTTTGAAGACAGATTTGAACAGATGTTTCATTGCTGTGTCACAGCCCTTTTTAAAGACCCACCATATAGTCATGTCTCAGAGGGCCATTTCTTTGTTTTCATTAAATGATGTGTAAAGAAAAAAACCTGTGTTAGTCTTCAGGTCAAGGTGAGGTCAGGATTCTCATTAATGAGAGTCATTGTGTCAAGCGTAGTGTTGCTGTAATATATTAGATCCGTTCCAAATCCTAGGGAGCTGCCTATTGCCAGACAACATGTTTAGGCATTGTGCTTGCTCCCAGCTCTTTGCACTTTCCATTTTCAAATATCCACTTTCATGGATATTAAAGGTTCCTCTTCAGGAACTCGAGCTGCGTCAAAAGCGTTATGGGGAACGCGGCCAGCGTGCGCGACTCTGAATATCGTGTGAAATCAGACCAATGGAAGAGCGTGACGTCACCGGCGGAGTGACGTAAGCGACCAGGAAGCTATAAAAGCACGTGCCACGCAGCTGGCGTCAGCTTCGCGTCTCTCAGCAAGCGCTCTGTGTGTGAATGTCAAACTGTTTGTCTGTGAGTCTTATTTACTGTTGTCTGTCCAGTTTAAGAGCTCCTAGACAATGCCCAAAAGCAAGGCGAAAGTGAAACATTCTGGCGATTCCAAATCGCGTTATAGGCTGTGTGTTCCTCCCTGCCCAAGATATATAACGGGTGGGGATACACACAGCCTTTGCGTGGTTTGCCTGGGTTCGAAGCACGCTGAGTCGGCTCTCGAGGGGGCCGACTGCCCGCACTGTGAGCGTATGTCGGTGCGGCTGCTTCGTTCCCGGAGGGCCCTCTTCGAGGCGGGGGCCTTCGCCAGCATTCCCCGCGGTGCTGGTCCCGCTTCTGCTGAGGCAGAACGGCGGCTGCACTCGTGGGGTTCGCAAGTGGATCTGGTGGAGGGAATGGAGACGGGCCAGTCCCTATCTCCTTCCACTTCTGCCAGATCCGGCACCCAATCCCTAGAGTCGGAAGCACGCTCAGCGGTTCCTTCCACTCAGGGAGAGGGGTCGACGCTCCGCCTCTCTTCCTCCGAGGAGGTTGATGTGGAGTCGCTCGACAGGGATTCGACCACCCCACTCGCCGCATTATGAGGAGCTCTTGGAGGTGGTTAGTCGCGCGGTGGCCAAGTTAAACACCGATTGGCCCGCCGAGAAAGCAGCTGAACCGCAGAGAAGCAAGCTTGATGAACGCTTCCTGCGCGCGAGTCAGCCACCTCCCAGCCATGGCCTGCCATTCTTTCCCGACCTGCACGAAGAGATCTCCAGGTCGTGGAAACACCCATTCTCGGCCCGCCTCTACATCCCCTCGTCAGACTACTATGGGAACGTAGTGGGGATGGGAGAGCGCGGTTATAGAGCGATGCCCCGGGTGGAACAGACGCTCGCGAGCTATCTGTCCCCCGGTGCGGCGTCGTCTCTAAAGGCCCCGGCGTTGCCCTCAAAGCCACTAAGAGCAACATCGGCTTTGGTGGGCAAAGGGTATGCGGCAGCAGGTCAGGCTGGTGCGTGTCTGCACACTATGGCGGTGTTACAGGCGTACCAAGCCGATCTGCTCAAGGAGCTAGACGAGGGAGAGGAGATCAAGTCCCATGACATCTCAGAGCTAAGAAGGACCGCTGATCTCTCCCTCCGCGCCACCAAGGAGACCGCTCGAGCGATTGGGCGGTCCATGGCAGCTATGGTGGCCGCGGAGAGGCACTTATGGTTGACCCTGTCCGATATGAAAGAGCGGGACAGGGTCTGCCTCATGGACGCCCCGATCCAGCCGACTGGCCTGTTCGGCGACGCAGTCAATTCTGTCAACGACAGGTTTCAGGAGGCCCGCAAGCAAGCGGCGGCGTTCCATAAGTTCCTCCCTCGTCGCTCCCTTGGGGCATCTGGGCGGGAGATGCCCCAGCCGCTCCCTAGCTCCTCGTACCGCGAGGCCCAGAAACACATTCGCTCTCGGCCGAGGACTTCCCAGCCCAAACAAGATCTTAGGGCGGTCATTGAAGCTAAGAAGTCCTCGGCCAAGAAACCCTGACGCCAACAACCCAGGGTTTCAGAGGGCAGCCTCTGCTGGGGTAGAGCGGTACACACCGCAGTACACGGTGCCCGTCTCCCCTCAGCGCCCTCTGGGGGCCGGTCTGCCAACCCTGCCAGTGTTCCAGGGCGCAGCAGGTCCCAGCGAGCATCGCTCTCAGTATCTTCCGCCTGTGCGCGTAGCGGGGCTGAGACGCTCGCCGCCCCTGCGGGGGCCTCTTACACCAGAGATCAGTCTCGAGAGACTGAATCCCTTAGTAGATTATTTAGCAGCGTGGAAACTACTGCCAAATGTATCTCGATGGGTCCTGCACACAGCAGAAAAAGGCTACCGCATTCAGTTCGGCTCCGTGCCGCCAGTATTCAACGGGGTCGTTCAGACAGTAGTCGGCCTCAGGCAGGGTCTGGTTATGGAACAGGAAGTGAAAACCCTATTAGAGAAGGAGGCCATCGAGGTGGTCCCTCCTCAAGACAGGGAGTCCGGATTTTACAGCTGGTATTTCATAGTTCCCAAGAAGAATGGGGGGCTGCGTCTGATTATAGACTTGAGGGTCTTAAATCGTTCAGTTATGAGACTAAAATTCAGAATGCTCACAATCAAGCAAGTTGTAGCGCAGATCAGGTCCGAGGACTGGTTTGTCACAATAGATCTCAAAGACGCATATTTTCACATATCCATCCTTCCTCATCACAGGAAGTTTCTGAGGTTCGCTTTCGGGGGCGAAGCTTACCAATATCGAGTACTTCCCTTCGGCCTTGCACTCTCACCCCGCACGTTCACAAAATGTGTAGACGCGGCTCTGGTCCCCCTGCGCATGCAGGGCATCCGCATTCTCAACTATATCGACGATTGGTTGATCTTAGCTCAGTCAGAGCAGGCTGCAGTTCGGCATCGAGATGTCGTCCTCGCACATATGGGGGAGCTGGGTTTGAGACTGAACGCCAAGAAGAGTGTGCTTTCTCCGGTTCAGAGAACCACCTATCTAGGCGTAGTATGGGATTCGACCACGATGCAGGCACGATTGTCCCCTGCTCGTATCGAGTCGATCCGCATCTCAGTTGAGAGAGTCAAAGAAGGCCAGTCACTCACTGTCAAACAATTTCAGAGATTGTTGGGTCTGATGGCAGCTGCGTCCAACGTGATACCTCTTGGCCTGCTGTACATGAGGCCCCTGCAGTGGTGGCTCAAGACCAAGGGATTTTCCCCGAGGGGCATTCTACTTCGCACTATCAAGGTCACGCGGCGTTGCCTACGTGCCTTAGATGTATGGAAGAAACCTTGGTTCTTGAAACAGGGCCCGGTACTGGGAGCTCTTTGTCGCCGTGTAACGCTAGCGACAGATGCATCCCTCACTGGTTGGGGTGCAGTCATGAGTGGCCACCCTGCCCGTGGTCTGTGGAGCGATTGCCATCGAACATGGCATATCAATTGTCTAGAAATGCTAGCAGTTTTTCGTGCACTGAAGCACTTCCTCCAAGACCTAAGGGGTCACCATGTGTTGGTGCGCACCGACAACACATCGGTGGTCTCCTATATCAACCACCAGGGAGGTCTGCGTTCGCGCCCTTTGTACAAGCTGGCGCACCAGATCCTGGTGTGGTCCCAGAGCAAACTCCTCTCACTAAGAGCAGTATATATTCCTGGGAAACAAAATGTGGGAGCAGACATACTGTCGAGGCAGGGGCCGAGGCCCGGGGAATGGAAACTTCACCCACAAGTAGTGAAGCAGATATGGAGAATATTTGGCAGGGCTCAAGTAGACCTATTTGCATCTCAAGAGACGTCTCAATGCCCCCTTTGGTTATCTCTAGTTCATCCAGCTCCTCTGGGACTGGACGCTATGGTACAGACCTGGCCGAGGCTTCGTCTGTAAGCATTTCCCCCTATTGCTCTGCTCCCGGGAGTTCTGGCGAGAGTGCGCCGGGACGGGGTCTGTCTGTTGTTAGTAGCCCCGTTCTGGCCGGGCCGAGTATGGTTCTCAGATCTAGTCTTGCTCCTCGACGGCTCTCCGTGGGAGATACCGATCAGGACAGACCTTCTCTCGCAGGCGCAGGGTACGATAATTCACCCTCGCCCGGAGTTGTGGAAGCTGTGGGTGTGGCCCCTGAGGGGGCACAACTTTTAGCAGCCGGTCTCTCAACCGAGGTTGTTGAGACCCTTCTCCAATCCAGAGCTCCCTCAACGAGGAAACTGTACACCCTGAGGTGGAAACTCTTCACCTCATGGTGCAGAGACTGCCAGCTAGACCCAGCAAACTGCCCGATTGGTACAGTTCTGGAGTTTCTACAGGCTAGGCTCTCTGCAGGGTTGACCCACTCCACGTTGATGGTTTACGTGGCGGCTATTGCCCCTAGTTACACGTTTCCTCCGCGGTGCGCTGAGGCTGAAACCTCCAGTACGGTCCCGTATTCCCCCGTGGGACCTGGTTGTGGTGTTAGAGGCAATGTGCAGACCCCCATTTGAACCTATTCAAGATATCTCAGACAGACATCTCACACTTAAAACCTCCTTTTTGTTGGCTATCACCTCTCTGCGGAGAGTAGGAGACCTTCAGGCCCTCTCTGTGGCCCCTACTTATCTTGAATTTGCACCAGGCATGACTAAAGCGTTCATATACCCTTGAGCGGGATATGTTCCTAAGGTTCCCTCTGTTACACCACAACCTGTCGTACTGCAGGCCTTCTGTCCTCCTCCCTTTCGGGAGCCCGACCAGGCGAAGCTAAATTGTATGTGTCCAGTTAGAGCGCTGGACGCATACGTCCACAGAGCTGCCCTGTGGAGAAAGACCGATCAATTGCTCGTATGCTACGGTCCCCCCAAGAGGGGTTTTCCTGCTTCTAAGCAGACTATCAGTCGTTGGATAGTTGAGGCTATCAACGCTTCCTATGAGTCCTCTGGTCGTCCCCCGCTGTCGGGAGCCAAGGCTCACTCTACTCGGGGTATGACGGCCTCCAAGGCCTTCTTAGCAGGTGTATCCATGCTGGACATCTGCAACGCTGCAGGATGGTCCACGCCCTCCACGTTTGTCAAATTCTATGGCCTAGACATGCCAGTCACTCCAGGCGCTTCAGTCCTCCTGACCTAAGCTGTGCTCTTCGGATACACACTAGGCAGGGGTTTGGTAGTCTGGCGGCGTTGGTACTCGTTCCCCAAAGCGCTTTTGACGCAGCTCGAGTTCCTGAAGAGGAACGTCTCTAGGTTACGTATGTAACCCTAGTTCCTCGAGGGAACGAGACGCTGCGTCTCGGAGCCATACCCCCGGCACTCCTGCCGGCGCTTGCTGGTACTCGAAGCTGACGCCAGCTGCGTGGCACGTGCTTTTATAGCTTCCTGGTCGCTTACGTCACTCCACCGGTGACGTCACGCTCTTCCATTGGTCTGATTTCACACGATATTCAGAGTCGCGTACGCTGGGCGCGTTCCCCAAAGCGCTTTTGACGCAGCGTCTCGTTCCCTCGAGGAACTAGGGTTACATACGTAACCTAGAGACGTTCTTCATGGAACCATCATTGCCAATATAGGAACTGTTTTTTTAAGTAAGTGTCAATGGACTTTGTAGAGCATTTTATTTCAGCCACTCATGGGCTTTGACTTTGATTATGATGCTGTCTTATAAAGCATGTGCTTATGTAAATAGTAGACAGCAGAGCAGCTCACTTGGGTTTGGACCAGAGCCAGTGTGTGTTCTGGAACCATGGCATCGGCACGGTCCTGTGACCTCCTGTGACTGATCGTCAACTTCATGCTTTAATTACTGTAACATCTTCATGGTGCACAGACTGCAGCTCAGACACACACTCACACACGCTAGCTCTGTTACAAAACCTGGTGAGTTCCATCGCTGTATAGTGCCTATATAGTGCCTACAGGCAAAACCCTCACTAAAATGGAACCTCATAAGAGACTGATTTGGAACTATCTGCATAGGCTAAACCTATTTGAACCCACAATTGATTCCAGTAGATACTGATATTAGCGTGTTGCTAAGCTAATAAAACACACTAATATGCATAATATATAGCACAAATAGTGTGTTTTTTGTTTTGTTTTTTGTTTTACCTTTTTTCATACGTACTGAAGTAAATATATTTAACATTTCTCTCAGTTAAACCACCATTTCGGATTTTGGTTTTTATTTATTTTTTTCAATGACCTTGTCGCAATGCATTCTGGGACTGCAAATCTCCTTGCAGGAGTATTATTTTACTATAATGTATATATTATAATAGTTTTTATAAAATAATTTTATTTAGCTATTATCATTAATTAAGTTTCAGTTCATTTTATTTTAATTTATTTAGTTTAATTAGTCATTTGTATTACTATTTTTTACATTTCTTATTTTGGATTCATTTATTTTATTTCAGTCTAGTTTTAGTTCAATTTTAGTTTTTATTTATTTAAATTAAGTCATTTTAGTTCTTGAACTTATTTCAGTTAATTTCATGTACAACTTTTTAAAATTATTTTATCTTTAATTTTTATATTTTGTCAATTTCATTTGTTTATTCTATTGAGGTTTTTTTTATTTTGTTTGTTTTATTTCAGTTTAAATTTTTATTTATCTCCAGTAAGTAATTTTAGTGCTTCAGTTTAAACCTATTTTAGTTGCCAAGGCAACATTTGTGATTTTCATTTTTCATCTAATATATACTTATTTCAGCTTTAGTGTTTCTTTTTTTTTCTTCACTTTTTGTTTTGATTTTAGAAAAAAAATTGTGTCATTTTATCTGTTTATGTCATTTTTTTAATAATAATAATAATAATAATAATAATTATTATTATTATTATTATTTGATATTACTATTTAGGATTCATTTATTTTTATTTCAGTTTTTGTTTGTTTTTTCTCAAATAGTAATTTTAGTGCTTCAACATATCTTAGTTGCTGCCTAGGCAATTTTTCCAACTTTTCTTTAGTGTGGGGTTTAAATCTTATATTTATAATACTTTTAATGAGTTCTCACTTTTTTCTTTTTTTTTTTTACAATGCTATTTATGTTTAATTTATTTTTGTATACAATGTGGTATACAAGAAGCCAGCAAGGTTGATGCCTATAATTTGGACCAGTCTTCATATCAAGAGTGGTCTGTATGATACTTTAAAATCCTTTTAAAATCCTGTAAATTTAAAGTAGGCAGCACTCCAGGTTTTCAAAGAGCTATTTCTTTCTCCGCAATACAGTCTCTTAAAAGAGACACATTCTCACACACATACAGGCCTGAACTCTCACTTTCTTTTTTGTGTCTCTCTGTTCGCTCATTTACATTTCATCATGCTGTTTCTCCAGTGGACTGCTGTTAATTAAATTAAATCAGATGTGGCTCAGCCTCATCTGTGCTTACCCCCCCCAACCCCCCCCCGCCACAGCTCGATGCTGAGCTAACTGGTGCTTGTGAATGGAGGAACTCCAAGTGGATACATTGTGCACTTGAACTAGAAAAGATAAAAGTGGGTTTTACAGGATTAGAGCTTGCTAAAATCCATCTGTGCTTCCGCTGCAGAAAGGACGAGGAGATCCCCCCTTTTGCCAAATGGCACCAGTGTGGCATCCTCCACAAGATTCAAAGGCACCAGATAGATTTTCTCTCTTCTGTTGCCATGGGCAACCAATGTCTTCCTCCATCTTTCAGGTTATGCCGTCCATCTCTCTCGCTCTCTCTGTCTTGTGGGCCGCTTGCCGGTAGAGATTCTCCATTTCCAGGCGGCTTGCCACATTTCTGTGTCTTTTTATGTGGTTGGGATAATGCTGTGTGATAATGAGGTTAAAAACCTCATGATGATGTCAAGGAGATTTTCTCTCTTTATGCCATTTTGCTCAGTAACAAACTGTAGAGTCACTGCATACTGACCTGATCTCTTCATCCAGGGTTTCATGAGATCAGGTGTAATTGTGGGATCGCTCAAAGAGCTCCCAGCTTATAATTACATTTATCTTTTCCCCCCCTGCTTTGTGACATCAGCTCTTTCAGAATATCCCCAGTTGCAATATGCGTTTCATAATCCTGCTCTTTGATGTTCTGTTTACAGAGTGCCACTTCTTCACCTGCTCCCATTTTGCACACTCTTTTCTTAAGGTTTCCCATCAGGATCAAAAATTTGAATTTTGTCAGCACTTTCTGATGGTGAGTGAATTGCAGAAATTCATCAGCCATACATATTTATTACTGTCCATTTCGAATGGGTATCATGATGCATCCCCTAGAGGGCGCTTTGGGGAATGGTATACCCTTGCCGCCATGCTGAAGGGAACAGTGCTTTATTGGCTGAGCTAAGTCAAAGACCCAAAGGAGTCCTCCCCCCTGCACAAGCAACCTAACCATAGACCAGAGCTTCTCAAGAATGGAGGTCTTAACAGGAGAGTGGAAGCCTAAGTACATTTTTATTCAGGCCAGCATCCAAGGAGGTTCACAGAGAGCCTAATATTAAGAGCTAACTAGCACAACACAAAACGGCAACACATCATACTAAGGCCAGTAGCCAAGGAGGCTCCCAGAGAGCGTAACATCCTAGCATACTACCCTACTGCCTAGTCGAGCTCTAGGAGCAGAAGCCTCAGCATGACCACTGTGGGATTACAAATGTATAAAATGTTACATTTAGGTTCCACTATAATAGTAGACATTTTGGGGAAATAAAGCTGTCATCCAAGAAGATCAAATCAGGAAAATCAAGTGTCTGAGACATTAACCTTTTGTCTTCATGCACTTCTTGATGATTGGGCAAG
>NC_068394.1:23429725-23448897 GCF_023724105.1 Carassius gibelio | reverse complement strand
CATTTCTTGGTAGCACCTTATTTTAGTTTCTTTGTTAGCCCTAAACCAAATCTTAAACCTATAATATATACATGTTGTTAAAATACTACTATGTACTTAAATATATAAGTACAATCATATGACATATTTAGGCATCTTAACATTTGACTTGGTAAGTGGATAAAAAAATAGAGCACTAAAGTTTGTAGTATACTAAATGTTTGCTGATTTTTGCAGTAGACAGACATGTTTTGTATAGTTGCTTTGGCATCTGATTTAAATTAATTGGTGAAGAGTTACAGGCGCAGTGGCATTAAATCCATTGAATCATTAATCGACTTATGAATATGTGACAGTACAACACTCTCATTGCTGTTCTTTTTGAGTTCACTGAAGGAATGTGTGTACTCTACCTGTTATCTAATCTAAAATCTAAATGAAAGATCTGAAGTGAAACTGTTTTCTATTTTATAACTTACTGGTGATTTTCCAAAAACAAAATAAAATCTTTCATTCCAGGGGGCGTTCTGCCCTTGAGCAAAGGCAGGTGTAGAGTAAAAACCAGTGCACACTTCCTGCTAACCCATAGCAGGTGAAAGAGCGTCGCCGGAGCAGCTGTCTGAGGTAAGAGAAATTATTATCTTTAAAGTAATGCTCTGGTTCTCTAGGGCCTTACTTTTGTAATTAATTTAACTAAAGCATTACATTAGAAGGGTGTATCTTTTATTTTCAAAACAAAATATCTTACCTTTTACTCCACTAAATTTGATAAAAACATATGATTTATCATTATTTGAAACAGAAGAAATCGGGACCTTCCCTAAAGTGATTTATTTTTATTTTGAGACAAATCTGTCAAATTGGACTGATCTGTTTGCAATAAACAAAGTTGTCATATACGACAAAAAAAAAGCAGACTTAAAAAAAGTAAATGTAAAGTAAAAGCCATTAGCAAAACTGAAGTGAGTGACAGAAGAGTTACTAGTGCTGAATTTTACTATTGATTATTATAAATGAAAAGCATATTGAGAATGTGCATGACTTCATTGTTTTTAAACTAATTTTAAAGGATGAGTATTTTAAGCTTAAGTTAACTGCTTGAATGTGAAAAAACTGCTTTTTTTTTTTTTTTTGTACTGGAAGCTTATGTCACTAAAAACAAATTCCTTGTATGCGTAATCATACTTGGCAATAAAGCTCTTTCTGATTCTATATATACTGAAATGCACATTTCTATAGCGTAAAGTGTAATATGTATTTACACATATGCTCACTGTAGTCAATCTTAAGGTAATCACATAGAAATAAACAGCTGGAATTTTTCTGTTGTTTCAGTGGCTTTGAATGACTCCAGTGAGATTTGATTGAGTTACCTGAGTATTAATAACTGTGTTTTGTAAGAGACATTCCATAGACGTTGGTTTAGACTGTGTTTATGATAATGCATGATGTTTTAATACTCTAAGATTACAAAAGGAGGATTCCTGGTTTTATCTCTGACGTCATCATCATGAGATTGTCTCCAGTTTTCCAACATCTGCTGGTGTTCATATCAGTCCTGTCACTCTGTAAGGTTTTTTTTTTTTTTTGTTTACTGTTTGATTATCAGTCTTAATGTGTCAAAGGCAATAAAAATATACAAATGTGTGCTGGTGAGTTTAATCGTTTATCTTTCTATTTAATAGCCAGAGTACAAACAACAGCAGGTAATATATTTATATTTATATTTATTATTATTATTACATCTATTTTTCTCACAAACTGAATACACTGCTTTGGTGTGAAATGAACAAATTTCTTCTCAAACCATCCTCATCACTTTGTGTTATTGTTACCACCTAGTTTATTAAACATTATTGCTCTGATAGTAAATTGTTTTTAACTTATTTGTTATTTTTTAAAGCCATGTACTGATATGAGCAGCTCAACAGCCTTTTGTCACACATCACGACTGGATCTCATGTCTTTACAATCATGTACATCATCAGGAAGTTAAATTATGTTTCATCCCATAATTAAAGCCCCTCTTCACATAAAAAAAACATTTAGTACAAATGAAATATACTTCAGTTAGATTTTACTATAACTGTCAGCATGAAATGAAAATGTATTTATTTCAGTTTTTTTTTTTTTTTTTTTTTTTTTTACAGGGACAATACAAATCAATAATACATATGTACAATGTGCCATAATTAGTTAAAAGGCTATTTTACATCTGCAATTTTTATTGATAGCCTATTGATGTGAACAATTTTATATATATATATATATATATATATATATATATATATATATATATATATGTATATATATATATATATATATATATATATATATATATATATATATATATATATATATATATATATATATATATATATATATATATATATATATATATATATATATATATATATATATATATATATATATATATATATATATATATATATATATATATGTGTATATATATATATGTGTATATATATATGTGTATATATATATATGTGTATATATATATATGTGTATATATATATATATATATATATATATATATATATATATATATATATATATATATATATATATATAAATTTAAAATTATTATTATCATTAGAATTACTTTATTTTTAAATCAAAACATGATGCATAGAACCAAGTTCCTGTCATGCGTATTTTCTTTTTCAATAATCCATAACAGATTATTGAAATATATAATCTGATGTTACTTCCTTTTTTTTGCAATTAATTTACTGTCAAAAACTGTAACAAATGTTATGGAGAAATGTTTATTTAATTTATTTTACATCAGTTGACTCTAATCTGATTGGCTGGAAGGTGTGTGTTTAAGCAATAGCTCCAGTCAGTTTAATTATCACAGACACGCTGCCATCATTGAACCTGAAGCACACTTTACGTTGCTGTTTTTGATTAATTAAAATGATTTGCAGTTCCACTGTTAACAAAAGTTCACAGACATGGGAAATTAACACGTGCAATCTCTCTCACACACACACATTAATTTAAATAAATGTAATCTTACTACACTGCGTTATCTCTGTCTCTGATTTAAAGCAAGGAGAATGCTACTACTGTAACTAATAATCACAACCAGATTCCCAACACGAGTCATGTCTTAACAAACATGAGAGGAAATCTATCAGAAATGTAAATGTCAAATCTTTTGTATTTTTCTTTTCTTTACTCACTCACCACCACCAGAAATATTCTACCCATTCGGCTCAGCAGCTGGAGACACAAACAATACTGCTGCTGATGATGGAAGCTCCTCTGTTATTCAACTGTTGAGTCCATTTCCATTCTTTGGCCGCACATACCAGCAGATTTATGTAAGAATTTGATTCCATCTTCATTCTGAGTCTACATGTGACTGATAAATGCTTTATAAACTCATCTGTGATCAGTGATTTGGACAATATTTCTCATGTTGTAGGTTAATAATAATGGACACCTCACATTTAACCAGCCTTCATCAGCATTTGTTCCCTACTCATTCCCCGCTAGAGGAAGCCAAGATGTAATTGCTGGTCTCTGGACTGATCTTGACAACCGTCAGAGAGGTGTAGTTTCTTATCATCAGTACACCAGTGGAAATGTTCTCACACGTGCCACTCAGGATATAAACACACATTTCCCAAATCTGAACTTCACCGCTTCTTGGGTCTTCGTTGCAACTTGGGATAAAGTCGCTTACTTCAGCTCAACCAACACAGTGAGTTTGTTTTCCCCTTTATTCTTTACTCAATTCAATGGCAATAAAAATATTTAATTTACATGATAATAATGATAATAAATCAATTTCCACATTCCCAGTTCCTGGCTAAAAATGCTAGTTTTAACTATTTAATCATTTTTGCATTGTATTGAAGAAGGACATTAAGAACCATTCTCTAAACAGATATTAGGTTATCTTTAGTGCTACCTGAGTTACAGAGAGATATTTTTTTTTCTTTTTTTTTTTTAATAGTTGTCATTTCCATTTACATGTAATCATTTAGCAGACAATTTTATCCAAAGTGACTTAAACATAAGGACAATAGTAGCAATTATACCACGAAAGAGCAATAATATGGAATATATGATATTGCCTTTGGTCACTATTTTTAGTTTGTCTTTCATCATAAAAAAATAATAACAAAATAAAAAAATTGAGCCAGGAAAGTTTTTGAAATTTGGTTGATTTGAATGACCCAACAACAATATTTAATAATAAAAGAAAGAAAAATTAATATAGAGCAAATACACAAAACATTCAACAATGATCAGTTTAAGGTAATTACATTTTATTTCTGACCTTTTCAGGAAACATCCTTTCAAGTCATTTTAATTGCAGACAGTAATTTTTCATTTATTCTGATGAATTATGGTGAAATTGCTGTAACAGGACATCCAGTGCAGGTAAAAGAAACTTGCTTTCTGTGTGTATTGTGTATTTTATATATGTATATATGTGTATATGTATGTGTGTGTGTAATTCTTTCTTGGTTGTACAGGCTGGTTATGACACAATAAACTCCACACACTACATAGTGATCAATGGATCAAACAGTGGCAGCTCCATCTCAAACCTCAGGAACTCCAGTAATGTCGGTGTTTCAGGACGATGGGCCTTCAGGGTGGATGGTGGACTACAAATTTCTGAAGGTAAAGTTTTTGCCTTTTCTTAAATACAACCGCAATTCCAGAAAAGTTGGCATGTTTTGTGAAATTCCATAAAATCAAGAATAAGTTATGTTATACTTACATTTTTATTTTGATGGCTGCAACACACTCCAAAAACGCTTTTTTGAAGCTTTGATTGTGTTTACAGTGTGCAATATAACATGTGTTCATGTTTCACGTGTAAAAAAACACAGTATTTTTGACACAATTCACCTATCTGTATACCGCTGTTTTCACTGTCACAAAAACGGGCTGATGTCTTCCTTGTTCTATAAAGTCCCTCCTTCAGAAATACGTAATGAGTTCTGATTGGGCCAGCGGTTCCTGTGTTGTGATTCGACAGCAGCTTACAGCAGGCTGACCTCCTGGTAATGTGATTGGACTAGAACGCACGGAGATGTACTTATAATCACAGGAGCGCTTTTACTGACAAGATGCGCATGAACATCGCATTTGTTTTTTTGCACAGCCCTAACATCTAGTTAACAAAGCTAACTTTATGTAGTAAGTTACAGAAACTGTTAAACGCACCAACTTAAATAATAAAATACACTTACCGGTTGTGGTCCATAAACAACGCCTTCTCCAGACAAAGAGGGAACTGCTCCATCTTTCAAGAATAATCTTTGTGCGAATCCGGCATTAAACTGATTGAGAAAGTTGTCCTCAGCAAAATGTGCTGCACATAGTTTTACATGTGGATTATAATTTTCGGGAACCGTGTTAAACATAAATTGTAACCATTAAACTCCAAGTACAGCGTCCCTGGGAAGCCCAAACAAAGATGATTGGACTCAGAGATGAAAATAACAGCGTTTCAACGACATGTCGAACACAAACGCAGCTCTTCCTTGTTCTCCGTCGGAGCGCAACAAGGCCACGCAGGGGCGTAGCAAGCTTTTCAAAAGTGTGGGGGATGGATGTGGTTTGTTTATAAACAATAAAAATGATGAACACATTGACAGAGGGGTACAAAATGCAGGGCTTAAAGTTCTCTGGCACTGTGCGGGATTTCCGGCTTGCAGTGTTTGGCTGGGAAAAAAATAATCCTACATTAAAAAAGAAAAAAAAAAGAAAAAAAAATTAGAAAAGGGGAGAAAAAAAACGCAAAATCAGAAAAGGGGAGAAAAAAACGCCCACACAAAGCTTTTTCTCTGGTGGTATAAATAATGTAACAATTTACTGTTTTTAAACATTAAAATAATATACACTTTTTTTTCATAGTTCTTCAACAGGTACGCAAACAATATCCCAATAATAGCAATTAGCATTAGTCTAAAAAACGAAAAATAATACCGAAAACACTCGACATGTCAACAAAACGATTAACAGAACATCTTCCCAAACACATATAAAGCTTATTTAAAAACCTCTAAAGCATAAACACTCATTCAAAGTACCTGGAAAAGGGAGATGTAAATAACCATAAGTTCCCGCCTCCTCAGCACGAGCTGACCGATAACACCATAGACATCATATGGATAACACCCCAAGAGAGGCGGGACTTAAGGCAGAACAGCCAATCATCAGCCGATCACACTCAAAGCCGGTGTCAAGTTTGAGAGGGAGGGGGGAGGAGGCAGCCTCGGCGAGCGCAGACACAGAGCGGTCAGAGAAACGGAGGAACGACTGTAGTAAGGCGTTTGTGCAAAACTGCGGAAAAACTGCAGAAAATGTGCGGGTGTCGAACCCTCTCGCCGGGAAAAGTGTGGGTGTTAAAACCCCCACATCCCCCACGGGTGCGACGCCCCTGAGGCCACGCCCCCTTTTTGTGAATTCATGTGGGCGGAGGTTAGTCAAAAAACTGTTTTAGTGACGTCATTACTGCAGGAACTAGAGGGATGTAGTCCAAATGGGTCGTTTTTTGTAGGCGAATTCTGTTAAATATCTCGCTTGGCATTGAACTTTGAGCTTTAGAATTGTACAGATATTATTTATACTCTAACAACAACATTTCACACTAACTAGAGTTTAAAACATGGGATCACGAAGAAGGGGACCTTTAAAATGTTTAATTGTTGAAATTTTTTTGTCCAATCTCTCTTAATACAAGACTTACACAGACACTCAGCAGTCTGTGATCCAAACGGGTCCGTTGATGATGAAAGTCACATGGTCATGGTTTTTTGGGACTGGGAACTTGATGCCCATTTTTCCCAGAAACATGTTGAAATGTGGACTTATTTAACAACAGCACACATTTCCACTGTCTTTTTGACTACCTGATAGGAGCCTGTATGTCTATGTCACAATGTGGGAAGATTTGCATAACTGCCCAAATGTTCACACAAAGAACGGAGGCGTAGCTTTGATTCTCACTGTAGTATTCTTATGCAGTGCCACCTGAGAGCTCAAAGGTCATGTTCCTGGATTTCTCTGGATTACCTGAATATTCACACAATATTATACATGGTAGTTGCTAGTTGGTAAAAAACTAAGTTCTTTGCAATCTTGCAGTGAGAAAAGTGATTTTGATTTGTTAGACACTTATCTCATAAAAAAAGTGATGACTCATGATCCAGCTTTGCTTGCAAAGACTGAGATGCTCCTGATACCCTCACCTTTTACCAATTCAGCTGCTTTCTCTTTTATTTTTTCTCCGTCCCAACTTTTTTTGGGTGTGTTGCAAAAATGTATACATTTAAGTTGGTCAGTGAAAACTTTGAAAATATTTTCTTAGTACTTTTTGTCAACTGAATAAAAGTTAAAGAGAATTAACAAATCACAGATTCTTGATTTTAATGCATTTTACAAAACATCCCATGTTTTCTGGAATTGGGGTTGTATATTAAATAAATAGGTTTTGTTTTACAAGCCAGTGTTTTGATAACTATAAATATTACATAACCCCATAATGTATTTGCATAATTAGTTTAAAACATGTCATTTCATAAATCCAAGTGAGTGTCACAGTATCAGTACAACTAGTCTACTCCTAAAAGTAAACGCAAAATAATCTTCTAACAGATATACACATTCAATCTTGTACTGGTGTATAATTATGGATCAATGCATGGTTCAGTTGGTTGCCTCAGTATGTGCTGCCCTAATTTCCCTTTTTCAGTAGAAAATATGTAACCACAGAATAAGACCTGTACGAAAAAGTATTTAATGGTGTTTGTGTTCATTCTCTCAGTAAACCCCACATCGTCAACCACCACAGTCTCAACAGGTAATAATGCTGTGAATACCATATACTGTATAAGATATATATATAGTGTTTTCTAATCTCTTGATATTTTTCTTTAACAGCCATTCTCCCAGTGACTGCAAAACCAGGTAATTTTGAATTAAGGATATGTTTATGTCAGAAACACGCTATTACAAAGTTCATGTTATGTACAGTAGGTAAGAATCACATTGCAGTAGAGACTTTCTGATCTGCATTTCTCCACCTGATCCTTGGATGTTTATGTCTCCTCAAACCATCCTCCTCACTTTATGTGTTGCCTGTATAGATGCATATCTTCCTCCAGTATGATTGTTACCATCTGCGGTTGATTTAAACTTCTTAATTATTGCCCCGATAGAAGAAAAAGTGTCCATTTTCAGCAGTTAGTTATTTTATTACAGCCACTTCTTGACTTGTGCAGCTCTAAAGCTTTTTGTCACATGTAAATACAGTATTATTTGGTCTTTTCCACACTTTCTGTTCGTGCTAATTATTGTGATGCTTATCTAGAAATGGAAACATCAGTCTGTTTTATTTTTTTTATTTATTCTCTTGGCAGCACCAGCAATATTCTACCCATTCGGCTCAACAGCAGGAGACAAAAGCAATCCTTTTGATGATGATGGGAGCTCTTCAGTTATTCAGCTGTTGAGTCCATTTCCATTCTTTGGCCGCACATACCAGCAGATTTATGTAAGAATTTGACTCCATCTTAATTCTAAGTCTAAATGTGAGTGAAGGGTCTGTCATCAGTCATCAGTCATTATCAATTTTGACTGATGTCTCTTATTACAGGTTAATAACAATGGACATCTCACATTTGACAAGCCTTCATCACTATATACTCCTTACTCATTTCCTGCTAATAGAAGCCAAGATATAATTGCAGGTCTCTGGACAAACCTTAACAACAATGTGAGAGGTGTCATTTCATACCAGCAGTACACTGACGGAAATGTACTTACACGTGCCTCTCAGGATATAAACACACATTTCCCAAATCTGACTTCCAACGCTTCTTGGGTCTTTGTAGCAACTTGGGATAAAGTCGCTTACTTCAACTTTAGCAGTACAGTACGTGTGATATACTGTTTTACTGTTTGATATACTGTTTTCACTTCATGAAGGATAGAACTCTAAGAGATTTTCTTTTTTCTTTCTTTTTTTTCTCAATATTTTCAGGAAACATCTTTTCAAGTGGTTTTAATTTCAGATGGAAATTTTTCATTTATTCTGATTAATTATGGTGACATTGCTGTAACAGAACATCCAGTGCAGGTGAAAGAAACTTGTTTCTGTCTTAGGAAGAAAATGTTATTATCCAGTACCATAGAACAGTATATGTATGTGTACTGTCTAAATTTTCATTTGCTTTTACATATTTTGTACAGGCTGGTTATGACACAGTAAACTCCACAGACTACTTTGTGATTCCTGAATCAAACAATGGGAGCATCATCTCAAACCTCAGGAACTCCAGTAATGTTAATGTTACAGGCCGATGGGTCTTCAGGGTGGACAGTGGACAACACAACATCTCTAAAGGTAAACGCTCTCTAGATTAGGGGTTTTCTACAACCAATGCTTTAATCAGTTTTATAGAACACTGTGTGATGTTTAAAACAAATTAAAAATTTAATTACACTGAATATTTTGTATAATATTTTATGTCTTTTAGTACATGTCAGTCAGCTTTAAGCTCATCTATATAGTAGTTCACTTCTAAAAGACAAATTACAGATGCACACTTAAAATTGCAGTCTTTCTCTTGCAAGAAAAAAGACAAAAGTGTTTATGACTCACTCTGTCTATAAATCACTCTGTTGCATCTTTTTGGCTGTGCATTTATTGAATGAGCACTGTGCAATGTCCGAAATGATTGCACTATATTTTCACTGTTTTATTCTATTTTATTTTATATTTTTTTTGTGTGTAAAATCATTTTCTGTTTTTAAATGTTTTAATCATTTTAAAAGTTTTAAAATTGCTTGTTTTATTTTTTGTTATTATTTTTCTTCATCATTATTTTACTTTCTTTTATGTAAAGCACTTTGAATTACCATTGTGTACGAAATGTGCTATATAAATAAACTTGCCTTGCCTTGCCTATAATCAAGTTTGCTAAAGAATCAGAATGAGCTTTTTCGCCAAGTCTGTCCAAGCACACAAGGAATCTGCTCTTGATAAAGTACATGCATATATATATATATATATACATGAATAATAATACTAATAAAAACAACAAAAGAGAAAGCACAGGGCAGAATATTGCACTTCTCGAGTTCATGAGGTGTTTAATGGTGTTTGTGTTCATCCTTTCAGAAACAGAAACCACAAACTCGACAGGTAATAATGCTGTGACTGACTGAAGAAACACGCTTATTATCATTGTAAATTCTGATTTGAAATAATAGTCTAGTTAAAAAAAAAGAAGTTTATTAAACCTAGACAAAAACTAAAAATATATGTACACATGATTATGTCGTCATTTGATGCATCAGGCTTTAATGGCTTGTATGATATTGTGAGAATATTAAGCTCATACTCCTCAGTTTTAGTCCCAAGCAGAGTATATGAAATTTGGTGCAGATGCTTATATTTATATGGCCAAAAATTAAAGAAAATTCTGAAAGCTTCCAATGTAAATCAATCTGATCATAATAAATGTATAGCAGATACTTAAATAAAACGAATACAAATATCACTATAAATCTCCCAATAATATGTCTTGGTAAGATATTTAAATGTTTAGTTTAGTTTTTGTGCAGAGCAAAACATAAAATGCAATGCAATTCATTTATAATTGAGAGATATAGAAACAAATAATTATTCCTCAAAAAACTGATGATCACTTTTGTTACATTTAAAAAATTATTTTTCTAAATAATTGTGTATGGATAATCAATTAAACCTAAGATGTTTCAGTCCAGTAAATATTCATATTGAAATATAATTAACAATATACAAGTTAATCTTTTACAATTATCTTATATCTTATAAAATTGATTTCACAGCAGAAAACAAAAACAAAAAAACATGTAGTTTGACCAGAAGTTGGACATTAATAGAGTTATACTAAAAGGCTTTTAAATGCTTGGTACCTTCAACTAACGGAGCCAGTAAACATTTCCACTTGATTTCATATAAACATTCAATTGTTTGGTATATAACTCAACAAATGCTGAGATTTTGTGTGTGTGTTTCCTATTTAGTCATTGGATTTCGAGTGAGAATTAAATCATTTCTTGACCTAACAAACAGTACAAACACCAATACAGTTTTACAGCAAGTAAGCTACACATACAGCTATTTATACATTCAGTCTATATTGCTATTGGAGAACGACTACTGGAAAGTCTGTTTGTCCATCTGTGTTTCAGATAAAACGGGAAATGGTCAAGTACGGTCTGCCAAACAGCATCGAGTTGAAATTAAGAAAAGTGCAAAGGATAAATCCATAATACCGGTCTCCTTCAGGAAAAGAAATAAAACCGGTTACTATCTTAACTGTGCTCAGCGAATATCCCAGTGATCATGTAAAGATTTAAAGACACCAGTTTTCATTAAACACCACATCAGCCAGTCTACATTTCTGTATTAATCAGCACTGATTTTGATACAGCCTTCACGTAGCTGTAAAAATGTAAAAAGTTCAGTTCACAGGTAATGCATGAACTGAAAAAATATCACTTGAATGCAATGTACCGTAAGTTTCTTTTGAACAAAAGCTTCTGCTAAATGCATTAATTCAATATGTCATATATACTATATATATATACTATATATACATGATTCTGTCTGCTGCTTTCTGTCTGTAAAGTATTTAAATACAGGCAGAACTTAATCAGGTTAAACATCATATTGAATTTTACATGCATGAAAATGGGACTGTTGGGGATACATTTACTGTATTTACAATAGCATTATCATCATAGCTTTAGAAAGGTACCAAATCGTGTAATTTTCAAAACTCCCAACTTTCAAAACTGTTTTATGTAGTTCTTTTCTATTGAAAGTTATTTTCAGAAAAATGTTCACAAACAACAGTACAATCCATTGAATGCACTGTACTACTGCTATACTGCACTGTAGCTTTGTTTTCATTTCTGTCAAAAATAAATAGGCTATGGCACTATGACTATGTATAGAAAATGTATGACAATAACGTTCAAGGATAAATATATTAATATTAAAACTGTAGTGTAGCAAAGACAGTTATATTCAAGCCATTTTAAGACGAATCAATTATTTTCATGGGGAAAAATGTACAATGTTGTCTTGAGGGGACTTTAAGAAGAAAATGCTTTAAAATTCTTTATGCACCAAGAGTTTGTAATTTCTGTGACGGTTTCTATTGTTTGCTTTTTAGTTTTTTTCAGTAGGGAAATAAAACTTAATGGTAAAACATTTTACATTTAAAAAAAAAATGATTTGATGTTGATTTAATGTTTGATAATCATTCGGGGAAGAACATACAGTACATTCACTTAATGTTTGTTTCTGTTGTATCCTCATTCTTTACATGCTTGGTTTTTTCATCTGCTGTTCTCAGTTTATTCCTATGAATACAGCTCCATCATTCTGATATCCATTATTCAGTTCGGTAACTTGAGTAATGAGCAATATTATGGAGGGGGGACTCATATTTTATCCGGAAGCAACAGTTTGAGGTTAAAGACACCTTCATGATGGATGCAGCTTTTTCACTTCACAAGATGTTAACCGATTGACTGGAGTGGTGTTTACTTGCTATTTCTACATAATAAAATTGTGCCAGGGTTCACAAATTGAACCAGTGTTTTTTTTTTTTTTTTTTTTTTTTTTTTTGACCAGGTTGGATGTAATGCTACTTTTCTCCCCCAAATCTGTTTTTTTTTTTTTTTTTTTTTTTTAATGAAGAAACAAACTATTCCTGTAACTGAGTTTATGGCAGTTTGACAGTTTTTTTTGTTTTGTTTTAAGTTTCAATCTTAAAACAGCTAACACAGTCACACTGACTTGCACTGACTTGATTTGTTGTAGTATAGTTTACCTGTCAACAACAACAACAAAAAAATGTTTGGCTCTTGGCATATCATGCTGTAATCATACGGTGTAAATGTTCTGTGTAACTTCTTTTTTCCCCATTCCAGCGGATGTTTCCTCTTAAACGCAGGTCTGGGACACATTTAAAACCAATGACAAGTTCCTGCTAACCCACAGCAGGCACAAGAGTCTGTTAGAAGCTGTCTGAGGTAAGTCAGATCTTTTTCTGTTAAGCTACATAAGCTTTATTCTAGGTTTTATATTTTATTTTAGTCAATTAAATCTGTCCTTCCTGAATAAAAATATTAATTTCTTAAAAAAATAAAGAAATAAAAACATTTGTTACAAAGAGTATTATCACAGTATCCACCAGATCCTCGAGTCAGTAATTAAGGTGCATATTTACAATAGTAGCCTACACCGAGTAGTGTAACATATGAATGTACACAATTTGTATACTGTAATTCATTTTAAGGTAAACACCTATTTGAAATAAAGATCTGATGATAATTGAATAATAATTTTATATTTTATATTAGCTGTTTTCATACGGCTGTGAATGAATTATCTGATTTCTATTAAAGCTTTCATTGAGAGCCATTCATTGGTTTATTTTATTTATTTTATTTTTAATAATGCATTATACTTTAACGCTGTCTGATTACAGGAGAAGGACTCCTACATTCTGGTTTTATCTCTGACGTCGTCATCATGAGATTGTCTCCAGTTTCACCACATCTGCTGGTGTTCATATCAGTCCTGTCACTCAGTAAGGCTTTGACCTTTATTGATCTTAATGTGGCAAAGACAACATAAATATAAAAATGTGTGTTTCTGAGTTTGATCATATTTCTTACTCTTTAACAATCGGGTCACATTTTTGGGGTGGTGGTTGAAAAAATGGACAAAAAATAAATTAATAATGCGTATTATGTGAAACTTATAATGCAAAATGAAATGAAAAAATTCTCTACTTATGATAATTCACAAAAAAAAAAAAAAAAAAAAAACAACAATATGGCCAATCAGAACTCTTTAATGTAACAAGCTGCTCATAAGTCTTCGGAATTTTTCATGAAAAATGGATCAAGTGGAACTTTTGAAGTTCTTTAAAAAGAGGACAACAGAAAATGTATGATTTTTCCTTGATTATAATTTAAAGACAGTCTTATGTTATTGTGCTGTAGCTTATGTGTGACTGTGAGGGATGAGTTAACGACTTTGCAAAAAATAAAAAACTTATTCAAGCAATGAAAGAAAAAAATAGCCTATACCCATTAAAAATTACACACATTTTGTAATCATTATGTAAAATTAGCTACAGAAACAGCATCACCCCCTCCCCTCCCCCACCCGACCGATAAATAAACTGACTTGTTTTTTTATGTACATTAGAAACTGTTTTATAATTGAATGTTCATTTTTATTTAATAGGCATTACAACAGCAACGGCATGGACAGGTAACTATGACCATTGAATTAACAGTCTATACATTCATATCAATATCACCACAATTATAAGATCGCAACTTGCAAAAAGTTGATCTTTAGACATCACAGACCTGATGATATCTGCATGGCATACTCTTGAAACCAGAAATTCCCCTGATGAAAGGTATAATAACTGAAACTGAAATGTGTGCTTGATGAGCGAAAACAGATGTAATTTGTTCTTGCACATCAAGCATGTGCGTTAGAGCTTACATTTACCATATTTAATGAGCGTAAGATGGATATAGGATTAAGCTTGTTTGTCATCTCACGATTAGAGCCAAGGTGACTTACTGTACCATGTTCTTAATCACTCAAGTGAACTTAAAGACAAAGAGTACGAATGGGAAGATAGATTGTACTCTTAGAGATGATTTTTATAGTGATTAAATATTTTACTGTCACATCTGCAGTTACACCCCACTACTAATTAAAGGCAGATTCACATTTGATGTAGACAAACATAAGTCATAAATCTTTGTGAATTGTTAACATTTTGTATTTTTTGTGCTCTCTCTCTCTCTCGTCAGCACCGGTGATATTCTACCCATTCGGCTCAGCAGCAGGAGACACACAAGTTCTTGAAACTGGGTCTGAAACCTCTGCATTTGTTGCCTTCTCCACTCCATTTAAGTTCTTTGGCCGCACATACAGCCACACATATGTGAGGATCCGGTTCTATTGCCAGTCTAATATGAATGAAAATGTTGTGGTAAGCCAGTTCATGCTTTCCTTGTGTATCTGAAGTGATTTATTTTATTTCAGGTTAATAATAACGGACTCCTTACATTCAACCAAGCTTTACCAGAAGCTCAACCTAACATCTTTCCCACATTTGGAAGTAGAGACTTCATTGCTCCGCTCTGGGCGGACCTTGATGACATTAGTATAGGCCTTTACTCCTATCAGCAGTACACAAATGGAAGTGTTCTCACTCGTGCCACTCAGGATATAAACCAGTATTACCCTCAGATGAACTTCAATGCTTCTTGGGTCTTTGTTGCAACGTGGGACTTTGTTTTAACGTCAAATATAACTGTTTTAAATCTTCACTTAGCACCGGTAAGTTTTTCTTCTTTTTCGTTCACAGATGGTCTCAGACTGTATAGACAGATGAATCATGACGTTGTGTGTGTTTGTGTTTTTTCTTTTTTTTTTCAGGCTATCACTTTTCAAGTGGTTTTGGTTTCAGGTGGTGGTTATTACTTCATTTTGATGAATTATTGTGACTGTGTTGCGATATCCATTTCAGTGGAGGTAAAACAAATATTAAAGGATTTAAATGATATTCTATCCTGGTTGTGTATTTAAACAACCTTTGATTGGTTTTTACAGGCAGGATATGACACCATAAACTCCACTGACTACTATCGGATTCATTATTCAACTAATGGCAACTACCTCCCAAACCTCAAGAACACAACTAACGTAAATGTTCCGGGTCGCTGGGCCTTCCCTGTGAACGACAGACCAGGTAGGACTTTCATCCGGATCTGTGTTATCCGTTCTGTACACACTAAAAAATGTTGGGTTAAAAATAACCCAACGAGTAACCCATCTATGGGTTGGTATAGCACCTTCCCATCTATGGGTTATTTCAACCCAACCCATTGGGTTAAAATCCTGTTGGGTTAAAAGTTACCCAACAGTGGAGTTAATTATTTATATTAATTAACATCAGTATTTTATTAAAAATTACTTAATACAACCATATTTTGAAACTACTTTGTTGTAACTTACAGATTTTATTTTAATATGCAAGTAACACATTTACAAATATATTTTAAAATATTTTATTTAAATGTACAAGAATGTGTAAAAATACAACTGACATTTTCAGGATGTACAAATATGTCAATTCATATTCATATCAAAACCATAGACTGTAAAAAAATATGGACGTAGTGTCCAGGGCCGTGCACAGACCTTTTGAGGGGCATGTGCTGAAACTGAAAAAGGGCACCCCCTCCCTTTTTTATATCAAGATTATTTAATAAGCCTGCATAAAAGGAAGACATGGTCACATCTTCATGACAAATTAAATTAACACAAAATAATAGTCTCAAAAGCTTTAGATTTATTCATGATTAATAACAACCATAATAATAATATTAGATAATTAGATAATATAAATAAACAGGGTTTTAAGGGCTTCTTTAAACCTAATTACAACAGCTCTTGTGTACTCCCTCTTTTTTTAAATTGCATTTATAGAGAAAAAAAATACTTGAATCATACATAAACATGTTAACCAAATAATTAGCTTATAAAACCAAACAGAAACCAAAATCTTTTTTTATTGAACTTTTTGCACTTTTTTATGAACTTTGCAAAGAAAAAAAATTATATATATTCTCATTTTTAGCTATTCTGTTTGGTTTTATAAGCTAATTTGTATTATTTGGTTAACATGATTATGAATGACATTGAGAAGAGGGGAAGGTGAGCAATGAGTCAAGTATTTTTGACAAACTTTTTTGAAATATAATTTAAGTAATTATGTCCAACTCAATTCCAGATTATAAGAAACTATAGCCATACCGTTACTATAACATATCCAACATGTATACGCCTACCTGGCAAAAATTTGATACTGTGGTGGACCAGGGATGTTGGTCTCTTGAAGGTCTCTTATTCACTACACTTTCCCTAAAATAAGCCAGCAATGAAAAAATAAATAAAAACAGTGTGAAAAGTACAGTTGCAGTGAAAAGCATTTCTGAAGGATCACGTGACACTGAAGAGTACTGAACTGGAATGATGCTGAAAATTCAGCTGTGATCACAAAAATAAATTACATTTTAAAATATATTCAAATAGAAAACAGTTATTTAAAATTGTAAAAATATTACACAATATTACTGTTTTTGCTGTATTTTGGATCAAATAAATGAAGCCTTGGAATGAATCATTAATTACATTCTGCATGATAAAATATAAAGATTTCACAGTGATCTGTAAAAAAAAATTTTAGTTACTACTACATTACTGTAGTAAAACCATGTTTTACTACATTTTATACATGTGAGGAAGAGCGGAGAGTATACCATAACATGATTAGCCTCAATGTTAATAAATTAAGTGTATCAGCAATCATAAATCAAAACAGAAATTTCTTAGAAAAATATATGTTATCTAGGTGAAGGGGATCACTCGTCGCTTTGTGTAAGTTCCAGTACGAAACACCGGGGGGCGCACCTGTTATGATTTTCCGATGGTAAAAACATTATATGTTGTTGTATTACTTATCAATATATCGTTTTTGACCAGCAAATGTGTGGAAATGTGATTTTCTTTTTTGGCCGTCACTAAAACGGCGACGGCGCCTGCCGCTGCCGGGATCACATTACATTTTCATCTAACGTTACAGGTTACAAACTAGATTTGTAGCTATATAGACGGAGCGCTCAGTTTTTCCTGTGGTAAAATGCATTTGGGAAAAATCGCATTTTATAAAAGATGAAATGCTACTGTATGCACGGGCTATTTAAGTGTTGGCTATGTAGGCTATTGGATGGCAAATGCTAGCCCTCTCTCTCTCAGGCGACGTCCCACGTCTCAGTCAGTGAGTCAGTCAGACATCAAATAAATAAAATATGAGCCTTTATAGACCTAGTGTTTAGTAGTACTTACGCAAACAAAAAGATATTTAATACTTGTCTAAACATTTTTTGCAGCTAATATTTAGTGTATTAATACTGGCGAACAAACAGGAATAGCATTCATTCACAATCGATCTGATTATCTGGGGGAAACAAACGGACTAAAGGGAATTAAACCTTTTTTTAACATGTAAAAAAAACAAGAATTAACGTATCAGACACATTACTTAATGTTATGACAGTTATATATACATCATACGATTATATTAACAGTTACTTACCCTTCATAATCAGGCAGGCTGCCGCTGATGCGCACGCTGAGTCTCTGACTGGACCGTTAACATTTGAACCGGAGTGAAGCGGGAAACATATTTAACCCAACAGTTGGGTTATGACTAAAAATAATCCAACGACGAAAAAAAAATTACCCAACAAATTTAAAGATAACCCAACACATTGACCCAATATGTGTAACCCAACGGTTGGGTTAAAAAAACAACCCAACGTGTTTTGCTGTGTACATATTGGTGGTGATATTGATCATTTCCAATGCTGAAGAAAATCGAAACAGTGGGTGTTTACATTGAAGTCTTAAAGGAATTCATTTGAATGAATAATAATAATTAATGCTTAAAAGATGTAATTCAGCAAATGTAGATGTGTATTTTGTTTGTGCTGGTGTTTTGCTTTTAGTTCGTAGCTTTGAGCTCAAATATAGTCCTGATGCTAATGTGCTCTAGTGTTGTGTAGTTTAGCAGATAATTAATGTATATGTATATGTATATGTATATGTATATATATAAACAAAACAGCTTCCAAAATTGCATTTTAAATGGTGAATAAGCCAGGTTTTGACATGCTCCTCTCTGTAGCACCAAATTATGGCAGACCCTTTTTACATTTACAGGGATTTCAGAAGTGGAACTCATTATAGTTGGATAAACTTTTAAGCTGAATGGAAACTACAACAAATATGATTTTTGCATTCCTATTTGCTCCAATAGCAAAAGGGTGGTGGGTGGAAATGGGATACCATGATAGTGTTTTTATGACTTTCCAAAAGAGGAAATGAGATTGATTATGTTGGTCAGAGGAGAGTAAGATGTTATATTTACTGTCACACATAATGCACCACAAGAGGTCATCATAGTCCCACTATGACAGCGAGATTCAGACATATCCTTTGTTTATTCTTTTGGTAGCTCCAGAAATATTCTACC
>NC_068394.1:23390085-23429225 GCF_023724105.1 Carassius gibelio | reverse complement strand
TGGCTGGTTAGGGGAATGAAACGTCCAAGGTCCAGACCTGAGGTCTGAACCTGGTTGTGCACGGTCCATCCGTCCACTGACCACTAAAGACCGATCCAAGCCAGACCGAGTCCATGAGTCAATGCAAAAAAATCCAAAATGGGGCTAAAATATTTGTGGTTATTTCCACTAGGTTTGCACAACAAAATGGGTGTTAAGGTTAGGTGTTGTGTGGTGCAGTACATCTTTGAAAAAACTCGACATCTGTATGGATGGAGGAAATCGTTCTAAACCCCCAAGAGAGTTATCAGTAATTTAACTATACACAACTCAACATCGTTTTGGATGGAGGAATACGTTTCTGTGACTTCAAGAGATCTCAACATCGTCTGGATGGAGAAAACAATTTTTGGAACCTTCTAGAAAATTTCTGTGGCTCTCTACATCATACACCACACTGATGGAGGCCTCAAAGTGGACTGTTCAAGCCTTATCGCGACGTTTCGGAATTTATTTTCCTTCTTCAGGCTAGCTCGAACACAAAATGAAAGGTTCCAGTCACTCAGTCTTATTTATACTGTTTCTGAGGGGGCGTGTCTGCACACACACGCGTTCTAACACTAAATATCGGCACTTTTTGGTGCGTCATGATCCATTTTGGTGTGGTTTACCATTTTGTTGTACTGATATTTCACATCAACTCACTAAAACAAGGCCCGACAAGGACCAGCCCAAAGCTCAGAGACGAAGGCACTGGCTGGTTAGGGGAATGAAACGTCCAAGGTCCAGACCTGAGGTCTGAACCTGGTTGTGCACGGTCCATCCGTCCACTGACCACTAAAGACCGATCCAAGCCAGACCGAGTCCATGAGTCAATGCAAAAAAATCCAAAATGGGGCTAAAATATTTGTGGTTATTTCCACTAGGTTTGCACAACAAAATGGGTGTTAAGGTTAGGTGTTGTGTGGTGCAGTACATCTTTGAAAAAACTCGACATCTGTATGGATGGAGGAAATCGTTCTAAACCCCCAAGAGAGTTATCAGTAATTTAACTATACACAACTCAACATCGTTTTGGATGGAGGAATACGTTTCTGTGACTTCAAGAGATCTCAACATCGTCTGGATGGAGAAAACAATTTTTGGAACCTTCTAGAAAATTTCTGTGGCTCTCTACATCATACACCACACTGATGGAGGCCTCAAAGTGGACTGTTCAAGCCTTATCGCGACGTTTCGGAATTTATTTTCCTTCTTCAGGCTAGCTCGAACACAAAATGAAAGGTTCCAGTCACTCAGTCTTATTTATACTGTTTCTGAGGGGGCGTGTCTGCACACACACGCGTTCTAACACTAAATATCGGCACTTTTTGGTGCGTCATGATCCATTTTGGTGTGGTTTACCATTTTGTTGTACTGATATTTCACATCAACTCACTAAAACAAGGCCCGACAAGGACCAGCCCAAAGCTCAGAGACGAAGGCACTGGCTGGTTAGGGGAATGAAACGTCCAAGGTCCAGACCTGAGGTCTGAACCTGGTTGTGCACGGTCCATCCGTCCACTGACCACTAAAGACCGATCCAAGCCAGACCGAGTCCATGAGTCAATGCAAAAAAATCCAAAATGGGGCTAAAATATTTGTGGTTATTTCCACTAGGTTTGCACAACAAAATGGGTGTTAAGGTTAGGTGTTGTGTGGTGCAGTACATCTTTGAAAAAACTCGACATCTGTATGGATGGAGGAAATCGTTCTAAACCCCCAAGAGAGTTATCAGTAATTTAACTATACACAACTCAACATCGTTTTGGATGGAGGAATACGTTTCTGTGACTTCAAGAGATCTCAACATCGTCTGGATGGAGAAAACAATTTTTGGAACCTTCTAGAAAATTTCTGTGGCTCTCTACATCATACACCACACTGATGGAGGCCTCAAAGTGGACTGTTCAAGCCTTATCGCGACGTTTCGGAATTTATTTTCCTTCTTCAGGCTAGCTCGAACACAAAATGAAAGGTTCCAGTCACTCAGTCTTATTTATACTGTTTCTGAGGGGGCGTGTCTGCACACACACGCGTTCTAACACTAAATATCGGCACTTTTTGGTGCGTCATGATCCATTTTGGTGTGGTTTACCATTTTGTTGTACTGATATTTCACATCAACTCACTAAAACAAGGCCCGACAAGGACCAGCCCAAAGCTCAGAGACGAAGGCACTGGCTGGTTAGGGGAATGAAACGTCCAAGGTCCAGACCTGAGGTCTGAACCTGGTTGTGCACGGTCCATCCGTCCACTGACCACTAAAGACCGATCCAAGCCAGACCGAGTCCATGAGTCAATGCAAAAAAATCCAAAATGGGGCTAAAATATTTGTGGTTATTTCCACTAGGTTTGCACAACAAAATGGGTGTTAAGGTTAGGTGTTGTGTGGTGCAGTACATCTTTGAAAAAACTCGACATCTGTATGGATGGAGGAAATCGTTCTAAACCCCCAAGAGAGTTATCAGTAATTTAACTATACACAACTCAACATCGTTTTGGATGGAGGAATACGTTTCTGTGACTTCAAGAGATCTCAACATCGTCTGGATGGAGAAAACAATTTTTGGAACCTTCTAGAAAATTTCTGTGGCTCTCTACATCATACACCACACTGATGGAGGCCTCAAAGTGGACTGTTCAAGCCTTATCGCGACGTTTCGGAATTTATTTTCCTTCTTCAGGCTAGCTCGAACACAAAATGAAAGGTTCCAGTCACTCAGTCTTATTTATACTGTTTCTGAGGGGGCGTGTCTGCACACACACGCGTTCTAACACTAAATATCGGCACTTTTTGGTGCGTCATGATCCATTTTGGTGTGGTTTACCATTTTGTTGTACTGATATTTCACATCAACTCACTAAAACAAGGCCCGACAAGGACCAGCCCAAAGCTCAGAGACGAAGGCACTGGCTGGTTAGGGGAATGAAACGTCCAAGGTCCAGACCTGAGGTCTGAACCTGGTTGTGCACGGTCCATCCGTCCACTGACCACTAAAGACCGATCCAAGCCAGACCGAGTCCATGAGTCAATGCAAAAAAATCCAAAATGGGGCTAAAATATTTGTGGTTATTTCCACTAGGTTTGCACAACAAAATGGGTGTTAAGGTTAGGTGTTGTGTGGTGCAGTACATCTTTGAAAAAACTCGACATCTGTATGGATGGAGGAAATCGTTCTAAACCCCCAAGAGAGTTATCAGTAATTTAACTATACACAACTCAACATCGTTTTGGATGGAGGAATACGTTTCTGTGACTTCAAGAGATCTCAACATCGTCTGGATGGAGAAAACAATTTTTGGAACCTTCTAGAAAATTTCTGTGGCTCTCTACATCATACACCACACTGATGGAGGCCTCAAAGTGGACTGTTCAAGCCTTATCGCGACGTTTCGGAATTTATTTTCCTTCTTCAGGCTAGCTCGAACACAAAATGAAAGGTTCCAGTCACTCAGTCTTATTTATACTGTTTCTGAGGGGGCGTGTCTGCACACACACGCGTTCTAACACTAAATATCGGCACTTTTTGGTGCGTCATGATCCATTTTGGTGTGGTTTACCATTTTGTTGTACTGATATTTCACATCAACTCACTAAAACAAGGCCCGACAAGGACCAGCCCAAAGCTCAGAGACGAAGGCACTGGCTGGTTAGGGGAATGAAACGTCCAAGGTCCAGACCTGAGGTCTGAACCTGGTTGTGCACGGTCCATCCGTCCACTGACCACTAAAGACCGATCCAAGCCAGACCGAGTCCATGAGTCAATGCAAAAAAATCCAAAATGGGGCTAAAATATTTGTGGTTATTTCCACTAGGTTTGCACAACAAAATGGGTGTTAAGGTTAGGTGTTGTGTGGTGCAGTACATCTTTGAAAAAACTCGACATCTGTATGGATGGAGGAAATCGTTCTAAACCCCCAAGAGAGTTATCAGTAATTTAACTATACACAACTCAACATCGTTTTGGATGGAGGAATACGTTTCTGTGACTTCAAGAGATCTCAACATCGTCTGGATGGAGAAAACAATTTTTGGAACCTTCTAGAAAATTTCTGTGGCTCTCTACATCATACACCACACTGATGGAGGCCTCAAAGTGGACTGTTCAAGCCTTATCGCGACGTTTCGGAATTTATTTTCCTTCTTCAGGCTAGCTCGAACACAAAATGAAAGGTTCCAGTCACTCAGTCTTATTTATACTGTTTCTGAGGGGGCGTGTCTGCACACACACGCGTTCTAACACTAAATATCGGCACTTTTTGGTGCGTCATGATCCATTTTGGTGTGGTTTACCATTTTGTTGTACTGATATTTCACATCAACTCACTAAAACAAGGCCCGACAAGGACCAGCCCAAAGCTCAGAGACGAAGGCACTGGCTGGTTAGGGGAATGAAACGTCCAAGGTCCAGACCTGAGGTCTGAACCTGGTTGTGCACGGTCCATCCGTCCACTGACCACTAAAGACCGATCCAAGCCAGACCGAGTCCATGAGTCAATGCAAAAAAATCCAAAATGGGGCTAAAATATTTGTGGTTATTTCCACTAGGTTTGCACAACAAAATGGGTGTTAAGGTTAGGTGTTGTGTGGTGCAGTACATCTTTGAAAAAACTCGACATCTGTATGGATGGAGGAAATCGTTCTAAACCCCCAAGAGAGTTATCAGTAATTTAACTATACACAACTCAACATCGTTTTGGATGGAGGAATACGTTTCTGTGACTTCAAGAGATCTCAACATCGTCTGGATGGAGAAAACAATTTTTGGAACCTTCTAGAAAATTTCTGTGGCTCTCTACATCATACACCACACTGATGGAGGCCTCAAAGTGGACTGTTCAAGCCTTATCGCGACGTTTCGGAATTTATTTTCCTTCTTCAGGCTAGCTCGAACACAAAATGAAAGGTTCCAGTCACTCAGTCTTATTTATACTGTTTCTGAGGGGGCGTGTCTGCACACACACGCGTTCTAACACTAAATATCGGCACTTTTTGGTGCGTCATGATCCATTTTGGTGTGGTTTACCATTTTGTTGTACTGATATTTCACATCAACTCACTAAAACAAGGCCCGACAAGGACCAGCCCAAAGCTCAGAGACGAAGGCACTGGCTGGTTAGGGGAATGAAACGTCCAAGGTCCAGACCTGAGGTCTGAACCTGGTTGTGCACGGTCCATCCGTCCACTGACCACTAAAGACCGATCCAAGCCAGACCGAGTCCATGAGTCAATGCAAAAAAATCCAAAATGGGGCTAAAATATTTGTGGTTATTTCCACTAGGTTTGCACAACAAAATGGGTGTTAAGGTTAGGTGTTGTGTGGTGCAGTACATCTTTGAAAAAACTCGACATCTGTATGGATGGAGGAAATCGTTCTAAACCCCCAAGAGAGTTATCAGTAATTTAACTATACACAACTCAACATCGTTTTGGATGGAGGAATACGTTTCTGTGACTTCAAGAGATCTCAACATCGTCTGGATGGAGAAAACAATTTTTGGAACCTTCTAGAAAATTTCTGTGGCTCTCTACATCATACACCACACTGATGGAGGCCTCAAAGTGGACTGTTCAAGCCTTATCGCGACGTTTCGGAATTTATTTTCCTTCTTCAGGCTAGCTCGAACACAAAATGAAAGGTTCCAGTCACTCAGTCTTATTTATACTGTTTCTGAGGGGGCGTGTCTGCACACACACGCGTTCTAACACTAAATATCGGCACTTTTTGGTGCGTCATGATCCATTTTGGTGTGGTTTACCATTTTGTTGTACTGATATTTCACATCAACTCACTAAAACAAGGCCCGACAAGGACCAGCCCAAAGCTCAGAGACGAAGGCACTGGCTGGTTAGGGGAATGAAACGTCCAAGGTCCAGACCTGAGGTCTGAACCTGGTTGTGCACGGTCCATCCGTCCACTGACCACTAAAGACCGATCCAAGCCAGACCGAGTCCATGAGTCAATGCAAAAAAATCCAAAATGGGGCTAAAATATTTGTGGTTATTTCCACTAGGTTTGCACAACAAAATGGGTGTTAAGGTTAGGTGTTGTGTGGTGCAGTACATCTTTGAAAAAACTCGACATCTGTATGGATGGAGGAAATCGTTCTAAACCCCCAAGAGAGTTATCAGTAATTTAACTATACACAACTCAACATCGTTTTGGATGGAGGAATACGTTTCTGTGACTTCAAGAGATCTCAACATCGTCTGGATGGAGAAAACAATTTTTGGAACCTTCTAGAAAATTTCTGTGGCTCTCTACATCATACACCACACTGATGGAGGCCTCAAAGTGGACTGTTCAAGCCTTATCGCGACGTTTCGGAATTTATTTTCCTTCTTCAGGCTAGCTCGAACACAAAATGAAAGGTTCCAGTCACTCAGTCTTATTTATACTGTTTCTGAGGGGGCGTGTCTGCACACACACGCGTTCTAACACTAAATATCGGCACTTTTTGGTGCGTCATGATCCATTTTGGTGTGGTTTACCATTTTGTTGTACTGATATTTCACATCAACTCACTAAAACAAGGCCCGACAAGGACCAGCCCAAAGCTCAGAGACGAAGGCACTGGCTGGTTAGGGGAATGAAACGTCCAAGGTCCAGACCTGAGGTCTGAACCTGGTTGTGCACGGTCCATCCGTCCACTGACCACTAAAGACCGATCCAAGCCAGACCGAGTCCATGAGTCAATGCAAAAAAATCCAAAATGGGGCTAAAATATTTGTGGTTATTTCCACTAGGTTTGCACAACAAAATGGGTGTTAAGGTTAGGTGTTGTGTGGTGCAGTACATCTTTGAAAAAACTCGACATCTGTATGGATGGAGGAAATCGTTCTAAACCCCCAAGAGAGTTATCAGTAATTTAACTATACACAACTCAACATCGTTTTGGATGGAGGAATACGTTTCTGTGACTTCAAGAGATCTCAACATCGTCTGGATGGAGAAAACAATTTTTGGAACCTTCTAGAAAATTTCTGTGGCTCTCTACATCATACACCACACTGATGGAGGCCTCAAAGTGGACTGTTCAAGCCTTATCGCGACGTTTCGGAATTTATTTTCCTTCTTCAGGCTAGCTCGAACACAAAATGAAAGGTTCCAGTCACTCAGTCTTATTTATACTGTTTCTGAGGGGGCGTGTCTGCACACACACGCGTTCTAACACTAAATATCGGCACTTTTTGGTGCGTCATGATCCATTTTGGTGTGGTTTACCATTTTGTTGTACTGATATTTCACATCAACTCACTAAAACAAGGCCCGACAAGGACCAGCCCAAAGCTCAGAGACGAAGGCACTGGCTGGTTAGGGGAATGAAACGTCCAAGGTCCAGACCTGAGGTCTGAACCTGGTTGTGCACGGTCCATCCGTCCACTGACCACTAAAGACCGATCCAAGCCAGACCGAGTCCATGAGTCAATGCAAAAAAATCCAAAATGGGGCTAAAATATTTGTGGTTATTTCCACTAGGTTTGCACAACAAAATGGGTGTTAAGGTTAGGTGTTGTGTGGTGCAGTACATCTTTGAAAAAACTCGACATCTGTATGGATGGAGGAAATCGTTCTAAACCCCCAAGAGAGTTATCAGTAATTTAACTATACACAACTCAACATCGTTTTGGATGGAGGAATACGTTTCTGTGACTTCAAGAGATCTCAACATCGTCTGGATGGAGAAAACAATTTTTGGAACCTTCTAGAAAATTTCTGTGGCTCTCTACATCATACACCACACTGATGGAGGCCTCAAAGTGGACTGTTCAAGCCTTATCGCGACGTTTCGGAATTTATTTTCCTTCTTCAGGCTAGCTCGAACACAAAATGAAAGGTTCCAGTCACTCAGTCTTATTTATACTGTTTCTGAGGGGGCGTGTCTGCACACACACGCGTTCTAACACTAAATATCGGCACTTTTTGGTGCGTCATGATCCATTTTGGTGTGGTTTACCATTTTGTTGTACTGATATTTCACATCAACTCACTAAAACAAGGCCCGACAAGGACCAGCCCAAAGCTCAGAGACGAAGGCACTGGCTGGTTAGGGGAATGAAACGTCCAAGGTCCAGACCTGAGGTCTGAACCTGGTTGTGCACGGTCCATCCGTCCACTGACCACTAAAGACCGATCCAAGCCAGACCGAGTCCATGAGTCAATGCAAAAAAATCCAAAATGGGGCTAAAATATTTGTGGTTATTTCCACTAGGTTTGCACAACAAAATGGGTGTTAAGGTTAGGTGTTGTGTGGTGCAGTACATCTTTGAAAAAACTCGACATCTGTATGGATGGAGGAAATCGTTCTAAACCCCCAAGAGAGTTATCAGTAATTTAACTATACACAACTCAACATCGTTTTGGATGGAGGAATACGTTTCTGTGACTTCAAGAGATCTCAACATCGTCTGGATGGAGAAAACAATTTTTGGAACCTTCTAGAAAATTTCTGTGGCTCTCTACATCATACACCACACTGATGGAGGCCTCAAAGTGGACTGTTCAAGCCTTATCGCGACGTTTCGGAATTTATTTTCCTTCTTCAGGCTAGCTCGAACACAAAATGAAAGGTTCCAGTCACTCAGTCTTATTTATACTGTTTCTGAGGGGGCGTGTCTGCACACACACGCGTTCTAACACTAAATATCGGCACTTTTTGGTGCGTCATGATCCATTTTGGTGTGGTTTACCATTTTGTTGTACTGATATTTCACATCAACTCACTAAAACAAGGCCCGACAAGGACCAGCCCAAAGCTCAGAGACGAAGGCACTGGCTGGTTAGGGGAATGAAACGTCCAAGGTCCAGACCTGAGGTCTGAACCTGGTTGTGCACGGTCCATCCGTCCACTGACCACTAAAGACCGATCCAAGCCAGACCGAGTCCATGAGTCAATGCAAAAAAATCCAAAATGGGGCTAAAATATTTGTGGTTATTTCCACTAGGTTTGCACAACAAAATGGGTGTTAAGGTTAGGTGTTGTGTGGTGCAGTACATCTTTGAAAAAACTCGACATCTGTATGGATGGAGGAAATCGTTCTAAACCCCCAAGAGAGTTATCAGTAATTTAACTATACACAACTCAACATCGTTTTGGATGGAGGAATACGTTTCTGTGACTTCAAGAGATCTCAACATCGTCTGGATGGAGAAAACAATTTTTGGAACCTTCTAGAAAATTTCTGTGGCTCTCTACATCATACACCACACTGATGGAGGCCTCAAAGTGGACTGTTCAAGCCTTATCGCGACGTTTCGGAATTTATTTTCCTTCTTCAGGCTAGCTCGAACACAAAATGAAAGGTTCCAGTCACTCAGTCTTATTTATACTGTTTCTGAGGGGGCGTGTCTGCACACACACGCGTTCTAACACTAAATATCGGCACTTTTTGGTGCGTCATGATCCATTTTGGTGTGGTTTACCATTTTGTTGTACTGATATTTCACATCAACTCACTAAAACAAGGCCCGACAAGGACCAGCCCAAAGCTCAGAGACGAAGGCACTGGCTGGTTAGGGGAATGAAACGTCCAAGGTCCAGACCTGAGGTCTGAACCTGGTTGTGCACGGTCCATCCGTCCACTGACCACTAAAGACCGATCCAAGCCAGACCGAGTCCATGAGTCAATGCAAAAAAATCCAAAATGGGGCTAAAATATTTGTGGTTATTTCCACTAGGTTTGCACAACAAAATGGGTGTTAAGGTTAGGTGTTGTGTGGTGCAGTACATCTTTGAAAAAACTCGACATCTGTATGGATGGAGGAAATCGTTCTAAACCCCCAAGAGAGTTATCAGTAATTTAACTATACACAACTCAACATCGTTTTGGATGGAGGAATACGTTTCTGTGACTTCAAGAGATCTCAACATCGTCTGGATGGAGAAAACAATTTTTGGAACCTTCTAGAAAATTTCTGTGGCTCTCTACATCATACACCACACTGATGGAGGCCTCAAAGTGGACTGTTCAAGCCTTATCGCGACGTTTCGGAATTTATTTTCCTTCTTCAGGCTAGCTCGAACACAAAATGAAAGGTTCCAGTCACTCAGTCTTATTTATACTGTTTCTGAGGGGGCGTGTCTGCACACACACGCGTTCTAACACTAAATATCGGCACTTTTTGGTGCGTCATGATCCATTTTGGTGTGGTTTACCATTTTGTTGTACTGATATTTCACATCAACTCACTAAAACAAGGCCCGACAAGGACCAGCCCAAAGCTCAGAGACGAAGGCACTGGCTGGTTAGGGGAATGAAACGTCCAAGGTCCAGACCTGAGGTCTGAACCTGGTTGTGCACGGTCCATCCGTCCACTGACCACTAAAGACCGATCCAAGCCAGACCGAGTCCATGAGTCAATGCAAAAAAATCCAAAATGGGGCTAAAATATTTGTGGTTATTTCCACTAGGTTTGCACAACAAAATGGGTGTTAAGGTTAGGTGTTGTGTGGTGCAGTACATCTTTGAAAAAACTCGACATCTGTATGGATGGAGGAAATCGTTCTAAACCCCCAAGAGAGTTATCAGTAATTTAACTATACACAACTCAACATCGTTTTGGATGGAGGAATACGTTTCTGTGACTTCAAGAGATCTCAACATCGTCTGGATGGAGAAAACAATTTTTGGAACCTTCTAGAAAATTTCTGTGGCTCTCTACATCATACACCACACTGATGGAGGCCTCAAAGTGGACTGTTCAAGCCTTATCGCGACGTTTCGGAATTTATTTTCCTTCTTCAGGCTAGCTCGAACACAAAATGAAAGGTTCCAGTCACTCAGTCTTATTTATACTGTTTCTGAGGGGGCGTGTCTGCACACACACGCGTTCTAACACTAAATATCGGCACTTTTTGGTGCGTCATGATCCATTTTGGTGTGGTTTACCATTTTGTTGTACTGATATTTCACATCAACTCACTAAAACAAGGCCCGACAAGGACCAGCCCAAAGCTCAGAGACGAAGGCACTGGCTGGTTAGGGGAATGAAACGTCCAAGGTCCAGACCTGAGGTCTGAACCTGGTTGTGCACGGTCCATCCGTCCACTGACCACTAAAGACCGATCCAAGCCAGACCGAGTCCATGAGTCAATGCAAAAAAATCCAAAATGGGGCTAAAATATTTGTGGTTATTTCCACTAGGTTTGCACAACAAAATGGGTGTTAAGGTTAGGTGTTGTGTGGTGCAGTACATCTTTGAAAAAACTCGACATCTGTATGGATGGAGGAAATCGTTCTAAACCCCCAAGAGAGTTATCAGTAATTTAACTATACACAACTCAACATCGTTTTGGATGGAGGAATACGTTTCTGTGACTTCAAGAGATCTCAACATCGTCTGGATGGAGAAAACAATTTTTGGAACCTTCTAGAAAATTTCTGTGGCTCTCTACATCATACACCACACTGATGGAGGCCTCAAAGTGGACTGTTCAAGCCTTATCGCGACGTTTCGGAATTTATTTTCCTTCTTCAGGCTAGCTCGAACACAAAATGAAAGGTTCCAGTCACTCAGTCTTATTTATACTGTTTCTGAGGGGGCGTGTCTGCACACACACGCGTTCTAACACTAAATATCGGCACTTTTTGGTGCGTCATGATCCATTTTGGTGTGGTTTACCATTTTGTTGTACTGATATTTCACATCAACTCACTAAAACAAGGCCCGACAAGGACCAGCCCAAAGCTCAGAGACGAAGGCACTGGCTGGTTAGGGGAATGAAACGTCCAAGGTCCAGACCTGAGGTCTGAACCTGGTTGTGCACGGTCCATCCGTCCACTGACCACTAAAGACCGATCCAAGCCAGACCGAGTCCATGAGTCAATGCAAAAAAATCCAAAATGGGGCTAAAATATTTGTGGTTATTTCCACTAGGTTTGCACAACAAAATGGGTGTTAAGGTTAGGTGTTGTGTGGTGCAGTACATCTTTGAAAAAACTCGACATCTGTATGGATGGAGGAAATCGTTCTAAACCCCCAAGAGAGTTATCAGTAATTTAACTATACACAACTCAACATCGTTTTGGATGGAGGAATACGTTTCTGTGACTTCAAGAGATCTCAACATCGTCTGGATGGAGAAAACAATTTTTGGAACCTTCTAGAAAATTTCTGTGGCTCTCTACATCATACACCACACTGATGGAGGCCTCAAAGTGGACTGTTCAAGCCTTATCGCGACGTTTCGGAATTTATTTTCCTTCTTCAGGCTAGCTCGAACACAAAATGAAAGGTTCCAGTCACTCAGTCTTATTTATACTGTTTCTGAGGGGGCGTGTCTGCACACACACGCGTTCTAACACTAAATATCGGCACTTTTTGGTGCGTCATGATCCATTTTGGTGTGGTTTACCATTTTGTTGTACTGATATTTCACATCAACTCACTAAAACAAGGCCCGACAAGGACCAGCCCAAAGCTCAGAGACGAAGGCACTGGCTGGTTAGGGGAATGAAACGTCCAAGGTCCAGACCTGAGGTCTGAACCTGGTTGTGCACGGTCCATCCGTCCACTGACCACTAAAGACCGATCCAAGCCAGACCGAGTCCATGAGTCAATGCAAAAAAATCCAAAATGGGGCTAAAATATTTGTGGTTATTTCCACTAGGTTTGCACAACAAAATGGGTGTTAAGGTTAGGTGTTGTGTGGTGCAGTACATCTTTGAAAAAACTCGACATCTGTATGGATGGAGGAAATCGTTCTAAACCCCCAAGAGAGTTATCAGTAATTTAACTATACACAACTCAACATCGTTTTGGATGGAGGAATACGTTTCTGTGACTTCAAGAGATCTCAACATCGTCTGGATGGAGAAAACAATTTTTGGAACCTTCTAGAAAATTTCTGTGGCTCTCTACATCATACACCACACTGATGGAGGCCTCAAAGTGGACTGTTCAAGCCTTATCGCGACGTTTCGGAATTTATTTTCCTTCTTCAGGCTAGCTCGAACACAAAATGAAAGGTTCCAGTCACTCAGTCTTATTTATACTGTTTCTGAGGGGGCGTGTCTGCACACACACGCGTTCTAACACTAAATATCGGCACTTTTTGGTGCGTCATGATCCATTTTGGTGTGGTTTACCATTTTGTTGTACTGATATTTCACATCAACTCACTAAAACAAGGCCCGACAAGGACCAGCCCAAAGCTCAGAGACGAAGGCACTGGCTGGTTAGGGGAATGAAACGTCCAAGGTCCAGACCTGAGGTCTGAACCTGGTTGTGCACGGTCCATCCGTCCACTGACCACTAAAGACCGATCCAAGCCAGACCGAGTCCATGAGTCAATGCAAAAAAATCCAAAATGGGGCTAAAATATTTGTGGTTATTTCCACTAGGTTTGCACAACAAAATGGGTGTTAAGGTTAGGTGTTGTGTGGTGCAGTACATCTTTGAAAAAACTCGACATCTGTATGGATGGAGGAAATCGTTCTAAACCCCCAAGAGAGTTATCAGTAATTTAACTATACACAACTCAACATCGTTTTGGATGGAGGAATACGTTTCTGTGACTTCAAGAGATCTCAACATCGTCTGGATGGAGAAAACAATTTTTGGAACCTTCTAGAAAATTTCTGTGGCTCTCTACATCATACACCACACTGATGGAGGCCTCAAAGTGGACTGTTCAAGCCTTATCGCGACGTTTCGGAATTTATTTTCCTTCTTCAGGCTAGCTCGAACACAAAATGAAAGGTTCCAGTCACTCAGTCTTATTTATACTGTTTCTGAGGGGGCGTGTCTGCACACACACGCGTTCTAACACTAAATATCGGCACTTTTTGGTGCGTCATGATCCATTTTGGTGTGGTTTACCATTTTGTTGTACTGATATTTCACATCAACTCACTAAAACAAGGCCCGACAAGGACCAGCCCAAAGCTCAGAGACGAAGGCACTGGCTGGTTAGGGGAATGAAACGTCCAAGGTCCAGACCTGAGGTCTGAACCTGGTTGTGCACGGTCCATCCGTCCACTGACCACTAAAGACCGATCCAAGCCAGACCGAGTCCATGAGTCAATGCAAAAAAATCCAAAATGGGGCTAAAATATTTGTGGTTATTTCCACTAGGTTTGCACAACAAAATGGGTGTTAAGGTTAGGTGTTGTGTGGTGCAGTACATCTTTGAAAAAACTCGACATCTGTATGGATGGAGGAAATCGTTCTAAACCCCCAAGAGAGTTATCAGTAATTTAACTATACACAACTCAACATCGTTTTGGATGGAGGAATACGTTTCTGTGACTTCAAGAGATCTCAACATCGTCTGGATGGAGAAAACAATTTTTGGAACCTTCTAGAAAATTTCTGTGGCTCTCTACATCATACACCACACTGATGGAGGCCTCAAAGTGGACTGTTCAAGCCTTATCGCGACGTTTCGGAATTTATTTTCCTTCTTCAGGCTAGCTCGAACACAAAATGAAAGGTTCCAGTCACTCAGTCTTATTTATACTGTTTCTGAGGGGGCGTGTCTGCACACACACGCGTTCTAACACTAAATATCGGCACTTTTTGGTGCGTCATGATCCATTTTGGTGTGGTTTACCATTTTGTTGTACTGATATTTCACATCAACTCACTAAAACAAGGCCCGACAAGGACCAGCCCAAAGCTCAGAGACGAAGGCACTGGCTGGTTAGGGGAATGAAACGTCCAAGGTCCAGACCTGAGGTCTGAACCTGGTTGTGCACGGTCCATCCGTCCACTGACCACTAAAGACCGATCCAAGCCAGACCGAGTCCATGAGTCAATGCAAAAAAATCCAAAATGGGGCTAAAATATTTGTGGTTATTTCCACTAGGTTTGCACAACAAAATGGGTGTTAAGGTTAGGTGTTGTGTGGTGCAGTACATCTTTGAAAAAACTCGACATCTGTATGGATGGAGGAAATCGTTCTAAACCCCCAAGAGAGTTATCAGTAATTTAACTATACACAACTCAACATCGTTTTGGATGGAGGAATACGTTTCTGTGACTTCAAGAGATCTCAACATCGTCTGGATGGAGAAAACAATTTTTGGAACCTTCTAGAAAATTTCTGTGGCTCTCTACATCATACACCACACTGATGGAGGCCTCAAAGTGGACTGTTCAAGCCTTATCGCGACGTTTCGGAATTTATTTTCCTTCTTCAGGCTAGCTCGAACACAAAATGAAAGGTTCCAGTCACTCAGTCTTATTTATACTGTTTCTGAGGGGGCGTGTCTGCACACACACGCGTTCTAACACTAAATATCGGCACTTTTTGGTGCGTCATGATCCATTTTGGTGTGGTTTACCATTTTGTTGTACTGATATTTCACATCAACTCACTAAAACAAGGCCCGACAAGGACCAGCCCAAAGCTCAGAGACGAAGGCACTGGCTGGTTAGGGGAATGAAACGTCCAAGGTCCAGACCTGAGGTCTGAACCTGGTTGTGCACGGTCCATCCGTCCACTGACCACTAAAGACCGATCCAAGCCAGACCGAGTCCATGAGTCAATGCAAAAAAATCCAAAATGGGGCTAAAATATTTGTGGTTATTTCCACTAGGTTTGCACAACAAAATGGGTGTTAAGGTTAGGTGTTGTGTGGTGCAGTACATCTTTGAAAAAACTCGACATCTGTATGGATGGAGGAAATCGTTCTAAACCCCCAAGAGAGTTATCAGTAATTTAACTATACACAACTCAACATCGTTTTGGATGGAGGAATACGTTTCTGTGACTTCAAGAGATCTCAACATCGTCTGGATGGAGAAAACAATTTTTGGAACCTTCTAGAAAATTTCTGTGGCTCTCTACATCATACACCACACTGATGGAGGCCTCAAAGTGGACTGTTCAAGCCTTATCGCGACGTTTCGGAATTTATTTTCCTTCTTCAGGCTAGCTCGAACACAAAATGAAAGGTTCCAGTCACTCAGTCTTATTTATACTGTTTCTGAGGGGGCGTGTCTGCACACACACGCGTTCTAACACTAAATATCGGCACTTTTTGGTGCGTCATGATCCATTTTGGTGTGGTTTACCATTTTGTTGTACTGATATTTCACATCAACTCACTAAAACAAGGCCCGACAAGGACCAGCCCAAAGCTCAGAGACGAAGGCACTGGCTGGTTAGGGGAATGAAACGTCCAAGGTCCAGACCTGAGGTCTGAACCTGGTTGTGCACGGTCCATCCGTCCACTGACCACTAAAGACCGATCCAAGCCAGACCGAGTCCATGAGTCAATGCAAAAAAATCCAAAATGGGGCTAAAATATTTGTGGTTATTTCCACTAGGTTTGCACAACAAAATGGGTGTTAAGGTTAGGTGTTGTGTGGTGCAGTACATCTTTGAAAAAACTCGACATCTGTATGGATGGAGGAAATCGTTCTAAACCCCCAAGAGAGTTATCAGTAATTTAACTATACACAACTCAACATCGTTTTGGATGGAGGAATACGTTTCTGTGACTTCAAGAGATCTCAACATCGTCTGGATGGAGAAAACAATTTTTGGAACCTTCTAGAAAATTTCTGTGGCTCTCTACATCATACACCACACTGATGGAGGCCTCAAAGTGGACTGTTCAAGCCTTATCGCGACGTTTCGGAATTTATTTTCCTTCTTCAGGCTAGCTCGAACACAAAATGAAAGGTTCCAGTCACTCAGTCTTATTTATACTGTTTCTGAGGGGGCGTGTCTGCACACACACGCGTTCTAACACTAAATATCGGCACTTTTTGGTGCGTCATGATCCATTTTGGTGTGGTTTACCATTTTGTTGTACTGATATTTCACATCAACTCACTAAAACAAGGCCCGACAAGGACCAGCCCAAAGCTCAGAGACGAAGGCACTGGCTGGTTAGGGGAATGAAACGTCCAAGGTCCAGACCTGAGGTCTGAACCTGGTTGTGCACGGTCCATCCGTCCACTGACCACTAAAGACCGATCCAAGCCAGACCGAGTCCATGAGTCAATGCAAAAAAATCCAAAATGGGGCTAAAATATTTGTGGTTATTTCCACTAGGTTTGCACAACAAAATGGGTGTTAAGGTTAGGTGTTGTGTGGTGCAGTACATCTTTGAAAAAACTCGACATCTGTATGGATGGAGGAAATCGTTCTAAACCCCCAAGAGAGTTATCAGTAATTTAACTATACACAACTCAACATCGTTTTGGATGGAGGAATACGTTTCTGTGACTTCAAGAGATCTCAACATCGTCTGGATGGAGAAAACAATTTTTGGAACCTTCTAGAAAATTTCTGTGGCTCTCTACATCATACACCACACTGATGGAGGCCTCAAAGTGGACTGTTCAAGCCTTATCGCGACGTTTCGGAATTTATTTTCCTTCTTCAGGCTAGCTCGAACACAAAATGAAAGGTTCCAGTCACTCAGTCTTATTTATACTGTTTCTGAGGGGGCGTGTCTGCACACACACGCGTTCTAACACTAAATATCGGCACTTTTTGGTGCGTCATGATCCATTTTGGTGTGGTTTACCATTTTGTTGTACTGATATTTCACATCAACTCACTAAAACAAGGCCCGACAAGGACCAGCCCAAAGCTCAGAGACGAAGGCACTGGCTGGTTAGGGGAATGAAACGTCCAAGGTCCAGACCTGAGGTCTGAACCTGGTTGTGCACGGTCCATCCGTCCACTGACCACTAAAGACCGATCCAAGCCAGACCGAGTCCATGAGTCAATGCAAAAAAATCCAAAATGGGGCTAAAATATTTGTGGTTATTTCCACTAGGTTTGCACAACAAAATGGGTGTTAAGGTTAGGTGTTGTGTGGTGCAGTACATCTTTGAAAAAACTCGACATCTGTATGGATGGAGGAAATCGTTCTAAACCCCCAAGAGAGTTATCAGTAATTTAACTATACACAACTCAACATCGTTTTGGATGGAGGAATACGTTTCTGTGACTTCAAGAGATCTCAACATCGTCTGGATGGAGAAAACAATTTTTGGAACCTTCTAGAAAATTTCTGTGGCTCTCTACATCATACACCACACTGATGGAGGCCTCAAAGTGGACTGTTCAAGCCTTATCGCGACGTTTCGGAATTTATTTTCCTTCTTCAGGCTAGCTCGAACACAAAATGAAAGGTTCCAGTCACTCAGTCTTATTTATACTGTTTCTGAGGGGGCGTGTCTGCACACACACGCGTTCTAACACTAAATATCGGCACTTTTTGGTGCGTCATGATCCATTTTGGTGTGGTTTACCATTTTGTTGTACTGATATTTCACATCAACTCACTAAAACAAGGCCCGACAAGGACCAGCCCAAAGCTCAGAGACGAAGGCACTGGCTGGTTAGGGGAATGAAACGTCCAAGGTCCAGACCTGAGGTCTGAACCTGGTTGTGCACGGTCCATCCGTCCACTGACCACTAAAGACCGATCCAAGCCAGACCGAGTCCATGAGTCAATGCAAAAAAATCCAAAATGGGGCTAAAATATTTGTGGTTATTTCCACTAGGTTTGCACAACAAAATGGGTGTTAAGGTTAGGTGTTGTGTGGTGCAGTACATCTTTGAAAAAACTCGACATCTGTATGGATGGAGGAAATCGTTCTAAACCCCCAAGAGAGTTATCAGTAATTTAACTATACACAACTCAACATCGTTTTGGATGGAGGAATACGTTTCTGTGACTTCAAGAGATCTCAACATCGTCTGGATGGAGAAAACAATTTTTGGAACCTTCTAGAAAATTTCTGTGGCTCTCTACATCATACACCACACTGATGGAGGCCTCAAAGTGGACTGTTCAAGCCTTATCGCGACGTTTCGGAATTTATTTTCCTTCTTCAGGCTAGCTCGAACACAAAATGAAAGGTTCCAGTCACTCAGTCTTATTTATACTGTTTCTGAGGGGGCGTGTCTGCACACACACGCGTTCTAACACTAAATATCGGCACTTTTTGGTGCGTCATGATCCATTTTGGTGTGGTTTACCATTTTGTTGTACTGATATTTCACATCAACTCACTAAAACAAGGCCCGACAAGGACCAGCCCAAAGCTCAGAGACGAAGGCACTGGCTGGTTAGGGGAATGAAACGTCCAAGGTCCAGACCTGAGGTCTGAACCTGGTTGTGCACGGTCCATCCGTCCACTGACCACTAAAGACCGATCCAAGCCAGACCGAGTCCATGAGTCAATGCAAAAAAATCCAAAATGGGGCTAAAATATTTGTGGTTATTTCCACTAGGTTTGCACAACAAAATGGGTGTTAAGGTTAGGTGTTGTGTGGTGCAGTACATCTTTGAAAAAACTCGACATCTGTATGGATGGAGGAAATCGTTCTAAACCCCCAAGAGAGTTATCAGTAATTTAACTATACACAACTCAACATCGTTTTGGATGGAGGAATACGTTTCTGTGACTTCAAGAGATCTCAACATCGTCTGGATGGAGAAAACAATTTTTGGAACCTTCTAGAAAATTTCTGTGGCTCTCTACATCATACACCACACTGATGGAGGCCTCAAAGTGGACTGTTCAAGCCTTATCGCGACGTTTCGGAATTTATTTTCCTTCTTCAGGCTAGCTCGAACACAAAATGAAAGGTTCCAGTCACTCAGTCTTATTTATACTGTTTCTGAGGGGGCGTGTCTGCACACACACGCGTTCTAACACTAAATATCGGCACTTTTTGGTGCGTCATGATCCATTTTGGTGTGGTTTACCATTTTGTTGTACTGATATTTCACATCAACTCACTAAAACAAGGCCCGACAAGGACCAGCCCAAAGCTCAGAGACGAAGGCACTGGCTGGTTAGGGGAATGAAACGTCCAAGGTCCAGACCTGAGGTCTGAACCTGGTTGTGCACGGTCCATCCGTCCACTGACCACTAAAGACCGATCCAAGCCAGACCGAGTCCATGAGTCAATGCAAAAAAATCCAAAATGGGGCTAAAATATTTGTGGTTATTTCCACTAGGTTTGCACAACAAAATGGGTGTTAAGGTTAGGTGTTGTGTGGTGCAGTACATCTTTGAAAAAACTCGACATCTGTATGGATGGAGGAAATCGTTCTAAACCCCCAAGAGAGTTATCAGTAATTTAACTATACACAACTCAACATCGTTTTGGATGGAGGAATACGTTTCTGTGACTTCAAGAGATCTCAACATCGTCTGGATGGAGAAAACAATTTTTGGAACCTTCTAGAAAATTTCTGTGGCTCTCTACATCATACACCACACTGATGGAGGCCTCAAAGTGGACTGTTCAAGCCTTATCGCGACGTTTCGGAATTTATTTTCCTTCTTCAGGCTAGCTCGAACACAAAATGAAAGGTTCCAGTCACTCAGTCTTATTTATACTGTTTCTGAGGGGGCGTGTCTGCACACACACGCGTTCTAACACTAAATATCGGCACTTTTTGGTGCGTCATGATCCATTTTGGTGTGGTTTACCATTTTGTTGTACTGATATTTCACATCAACTCACTAAAACAAGGCCCGACAAGGACCAGCCCAAAGCTCAGAGACGAAGGCACTGGCTGGTTAGGGGAATGAAACGTCCAAGGTCCAGACCTGAGGTCTGAACCTGGTTGTGCACGGTCCATCCGTCCACTGACCACTAAAGACCGATCCAAGCCAGACCGAGTCCATGAGTCAATGCAAAAAAATCCAAAATGGGGCTAAAATATTTGTGGTTATTTCCACTAGGTTTGCACAACAAAATGGGTGTTAAGGTTAGGTGTTGTGTGGTGCAGTACATCTTTGAAAAAACTCGACATCTGTATGGATGGAGGAAATCGTTCTAAACCCCCAAGAGAGTTATCAGTAATTTAACTATACACAACTCAACATCGTTTTGGATGGAGGAATACGTTTCTGTGACTTCAAGAGATCTCAACATCGTCTGGATGGAGAAAACAATTTTTGGAACCTTCTAGAAAATTTCTGTGGCTCTCTACATCATACACCACACTGATGGAGGCCTCAAAGTGGACTGTTCAAGCCTTATCGCGACGTTTCGGAATTTATTTTCCTTCTTCAGGCTAGCTCGAACACAAAATGAAAGGTTCCAGTCACTCAGTCTTATTTATACTGTTTCTGAGGGGGCGTGTCTGCACACACACGCGTTCTAACACTAAATATCGGCACTTTTTGGTGCGTCATGATCCATTTTGGTGTGGTTTACCATTTTGTTGTACTGATATTTCACATCAACTCACTAAAACAAGGCCCGACAAGGACCAGCCCAAAGCTCAGAGACGAAGGCACTGGCTGGTTAGGGGAATGAAACGTCCAAGGTCCAGACCTGAGGTCTGAACCTGGTTGTGCACGGTCCATCCGTCCACTGACCACTAAAGACCGATCCAAGCCAGACCGAGTCCATGAGTCAATGCAAAAAAATCCAAAATGGGGCTAAAATATTTGTGGTTATTTCCACTAGGTTTGCACAACAAAATGGGTGTTAAGGTTAGGTGTTGTGTGGTGCAGTACATCTTTGAAAAAACTCGACATCTGTATGGATGGAGGAAATCGTTCTAAACCCCCAAGAGAGTTATCAGTAATTTAACTATACACAACTCAACATCGTTTTGGATGGAGGAATACGTTTCTGTGACTTCAAGAGATCTCAACATCGTCTGGATGGAGAAAACAATTTTTGGAACCTTCTAGAAAATTTCTGTGGCTCTCTACATCATACACCACACTGATGGAGGCCTCAAAGTGGACTGTTCAAGCCTTATCGCGACGTTTCGGAATTTATTTTCCTTCTTCAGGCTAGCTCGAACACAAAATGAAAGGTTCCAGTCACTCAGTCTTATTTATACTGTTTCTGAGGGGGCGTGTCTGCACACACACGCGTTCTAACACTAAATATCGGCACTTTTTGGTGCGTCATGATCCATTTTGGTGTGGTTTACCATTTTGTTGTACTGATATTTCACATCAACTCACTAAAACAAGGCCCGACAAGGACCAGCCCAAAGCTCAGAGACGAAGGCACTGGCTGGTTAGGGGAATGAAACGTCCAAGGTCCAGACCTGAGGTCTGAACCTGGTTGTGCACGGTCCATCCGTCCACTGACCACTAAAGACCGATCCAAGCCAGACCGAGTCCATGAGTCAATGCAAAAAAATCCAAAATGGGGCTAAAATATTTGTGGTTATTTCCACTAGGTTTGCACAACAAAATGGGTGTTAAGGTTAGGTGTTGTGTGGTGCAGTACATCTTTGAAAAAACTCGACATCTGTATGGATGGAGGAAATCGTTCTAAACCCCCAAGAGAGTTATCAGTAATTTAACTATACACAACTCAACATCGTTTTGGATGGAGGAATACGTTTCTGTGACTTCAAGAGATCTCAACATCGTCTGGATGGAGAAAACAATTTTTGGAACCTTCTAGAAAATTTCTGTGGCTCTCTACATCATACACCACACTGATGGAGGCCTCAAAGTGGACTGTTCAAGCCTTATCGCGACGTTTCGGAATTTATTTTCCTTCTTCAGGCTAGCTCGAACACAAAATGAAAGGTTCCAGTCACTCAGTCTTATTTATACTGTTTCTGAGGGGGCGTGTCTGCACACACACGCGTTCTAACACTAAATATCGGCACTTTTTGGTGCGTCATGATCCATTTTGGTGTGGTTTACCATTTTGTTGTACTGATATTTCACATCAACTCACTAAAACAAGGCCCGACAAGGACCAGCCCAAAGCTCAGAGACGAAGGCACTGGCTGGTTAGGGGAATGAAACGTCCAAGGTCCAGACCTGAGGTCTGAACCTGGTTGTGCACGGTCCATCCGTCCACTGACCACTAAAGACCGATCCAAGCCAGACCGAGTCCATGAGTCAATGCAAAAAAATCCAAAATGGGGCTAAAATATTTGTGGTTATTTCCACTAGGTTTGCACAACAAAATGGGTGTTAAGGTTAGGTGTTGTGTGGTGCAGTACATCTTTGAAAAAACTCGACATCTGTATGGATGGAGGAAATCGTTCTAAACCCCCAAGAGAGTTATCAGTAATTTAACTATACACAACTCAACATCGTTTTGGATGGAGGAATACGTTTCTGTGACTTCAAGAGATCTCAACATCGTCTGGATGGAGAAAACAATTTTTGGAACCTTCTAGAAAATTTCTGTGGCTCTCTACATCATACACCACACTGATGGAGGCCTCAAAGTGGACTGTTCAAGCCTTATCGCGACGTTTCGGAATTTATTTTCCTTCTTCAGGCTAGCTCGAACACAAAATGAAAGGTTCCAGTCACTCAGTCTTATTTATACTGTTTCTGAGGGGGCGTGTCTGCACACACACGCGTTCTAACACTAAATATCGGCACTTTTTGGTGCGTCATGATCCATTTTGGTGTGGTTTACCATTTTGTTGTACTGATATTTCACATCAACTCACTAAAACAAGGCCCGACAAGGACCAGCCCAAAGCTCAGAGACGAAGGCACTGGCTGGTTAGGGGAATGAAACGTCCAAGGTCCAGACCTGAGGTCTGAACCTGGTTGTGCACGGTCCATCCGTCCACTGACCACTAAAGACCGATCCAAGCCAGACCGAGTCCATGAGTCAATGCAAAAAAATCCAAAATGGGGCTAAAATATTTGTGGTTATTTCCACTAGGTTTGCACAACAAAATGGGTGTTAAGGTTAGGTGTTGTGTGGTGCAGTACATCTTTGAAAAAACTCGACATCTGTATGGATGGAGGAAATCGTTCTAAACCCCCAAGAGAGTTATCAGTAATTTAACTATACACAACTCAACATCGTTTTGGATGGAGGAATACGTTTCTGTGACTTCAAGAGATCTCAACATCGTCTGGATGGAGAAAACAATTTTTGGAACCTTCTAGAAAATTTCTGTGGCTCTCTACATCATACACCACACTGATGGAGGCCTCAAAGTGGACTGTTCAAGCCTTATCGCGACGTTTCGGAATTTATTTTCCTTCTTCAGGCTAGCTCGAACACAAAATGAAAGGTTCCAGTCACTCAGTCTTATTTATACTGTTTCTGAGGGGGCGTGTCTGCACACACACGCGTTCTAACACTAAATATCGGCACTTTTTGGTGCGTCATGATCCATTTTGGTGTGGTTTACCATTTTGTTGTACTGATATTTCACATCAACTCACTAAAACAAGGCCCGACAAGGACCAGCCCAAAGCTCAGAGACGAAGGCACTGGCTGGTTAGGGGAATGAAACGTCCAAGGTCCAGACCTGAGGTCTGAACCTGGTTGTGCACGGTCCATCCGTCCACTGACCACTAAAGACCGATCCAAGCCAGACCGAGTCCATGAGTCAATGCAAAAAAATCCAAAATGGGGCTAAAATATTTGTGGTTATTTCCACTAGGTTTGCACAACAAAATGGGTGTTAAGGTTAGGTGTTGTGTGGTGCAGTACATCTTTGAAAAAACTCGACATCTGTATGGATGGAGGAAATCGTTCTAAACCCCCAAGAGAGTTATCAGTAATTTAACTATACACAACTCAACATCGTTTTGGATGGAGGAATACGTTTCTGTGACTTCAAGAGATCTCAACATCGTCTGGATGGAGAAAACAATTTTTGGAACCTTCTAGAAAATTTCTGTGGCTCTCTACATCATACACCACACTGATGGAGGCCTCAAAGTGGACTGTTCAAGCCTTATCGCGACGTTTCGGAATTTATTTTCCTTCTTCAGGCTAGCTCGAACACAAAATGAAAGGTTCCAGTCACTCAGTCTTATTTATACTGTTTCTGAGGGGGCGTGTCTGCACACACACGCGTTCTAACACTAAATATCGGCACTTTTTGGTGCGTCATGATCCATTTTGGTGTGGTTTACCATTTTGTTGTACTGATATTTCACATCAACTCACTAAAACAAGGCCCGACAAGGACCAGCCCAAAGCTCAGAGACGAAGGCACTGGCTGGTTAGGGGAATGAAACGTCCAAGGTCCAGACCTGAGGTCTGAACCTGGTTGTGCACGGTCCATCCGTCCACTGACCACTAAAGACCGATCCAAGCCAGACCGAGTCCATGAGTCAATGCAAAAAAATCCAAAATGGGGCTAAAATATTTGTGGTTATTTCCACTAGGTTTGCACAACAAAATGGGTGTTAAGGTTAGGTGTTGTGTGGTGCAGTACATCTTTGAAAAAACTCGACATCTGTATGGATGGAGGAAATCGTTCTAAACCCCCAAGAGAGTTATCAGTAATTTAACTATACACAACTCAACATCGTTTTGGATGGAGGAATACGTTTCTGTGACTTCAAGAGATCTCAACATCGTCTGGATGGAGAAAACAATTTTTGGAACCTTCTAGAAAATTTCTGTGGCTCTCTACATCATACACCACACTGATGGAGGCCTCAAAGTGGACTGTTCAAGCCTTATCGCGACGTTTCGGAATTTATTTTCCTTCTTCAGGCTAGCTCGAACACAAAATGAAAGGTTCCAGTCACTCAGTCTTATTTATACTGTTTCTGAGGGGGCGTGTCTGCACACACACGCGTTCTAACACTAAATATCGGCACTTTTTGGTGCGTCATGATCCATTTTGGTGTGGTTTACCATTTTGTTGTACTGATATTTCACATCAACTCACTAAAACAAGGCCCGACAAGGACCAGCCCAAAGCTCAGAGACGAAGGCACTGGCTGGTTAGGGGAATGAAACGTCCAAGGTCCAGACCTGAGGTCTGAACCTGGTTGTGCACGGTCCATCCGTCCACTGACCACTAAAGACCGATCCAAGCCAGACCGAGTCCATGAGTCAATGCAAAAAAATCCAAAATGGGGCTAAAATATTTGTGGTTATTTCCACTAGGTTTGCACAACAAAATGGGTGTTAAGGTTAGGTGTTGTGTGGTGCAGTACATCTTTGAAAAAACTCGACATCTGTATGGATGGAGGAAATCGTTCTAAACCCCCAAGAGAGTTATCAGTAATTTAACTATACACAACTCAACATCGTTTTGGATGGAGGAATACGTTTCTGTGACTTCAAGAGATCTCAACATCGTCTGGATGGAGAAAACAATTTTTGGAACCTTCTAGAAAATTTCTGTGGCTCTCTACATCATACACCACACTGATGGAGGCCTCAAAGTGGACTGTTCAAGCCTTATCGCGACGTTTCGGAATTTATTTTCCTTCTTCAGGCTAGCTCGAACACAAAATGAAAGGTTCCAGTCACTCAGTCTTATTTATACTGTTTCTGAGGGGGCGTGTCTGCACACACACGCGTTCTAACACTAAATATCGGCACTTTTTGGTGCGTCATGATCCATTTTGGTGTGGTTTACCATTTTGTTGTACTGATATTTCACATCAACTCACTAAAACAAGGCCCGACAAGGACCAGCCCAAAGCTCAGAGACGAAGGCACTGGCTGGTTAGGGGAATGAAACGTCCAAGGTCCAGACCTGAGGTCTGAACCTGGTTGTGCACGGTCCATCCGTCCACTGACCACTAAAGACCGATCCAAGCCAGACCGAGTCCATGAGTCAATGCAAAAAAATCCAAAATGGGGCTAAAATATTTGTGGTTATTTCCACTAGGTTTGCACAACAAAATGGGTGTTAAGGTTAGGTGTTGTGTGGTGCAGTACATCTTTGAAAAAACTCGACATCTGTATGGATGGAGGAAATCGTTCTAAACCCCCAAGAGAGTTATCAGTAATTTAACTATACACAACTCAACATCGTTTTGGATGGAGGAATACGTTTCTGTGACTTCAAGAGATCTCAACATCGTCTGGATGGAGAAAACAATTTTTGGAACCTTCTAGAAAATTTCTGTGGCTCTCTACATCATACACCACACTGATGGAGGCCTCAAAGTGGACTGTTCAAGCCTTATCGCGACGTTTCGGAATTTATTTTCCTTCTTCAGGCTAGCTCGAACACAAAATGAAAGGTTCCAGTCACTCAGTCTTATTTATACTGTTTCTGAGGGGGCGTGTCTGCACACACACGCGTTCTAACACTAAATATCGGCACTTTTTGGTGCGTCATGATCCATTTTGGTGTGGTTTACCATTTTGTTGTACTGATATTTCACATCAACTCACTAAAACAAGGCCCGACAAGGACCAGCCCAAAGCTCAGAGACGAAGGCACTGGCTGGTTAGGGGAATGAAACGTCCAAGGTCCAGACCTGAGGTCTGAACCTGGTTGTGCACGGTCCATCCGTCCACTGACCACTAAAGACCGATCCAAGCCAGACCGAGTCCATGAGTCAATGCAAAAAAATCCAAAATGGGGCTAAAATATTTGTGGTTATTTCCACTAGGTTTGCACAACAAAATGGGTGTTAAGGTTAGGTGTTGTGTGGTGCAGTACATCTTTGAAAAAACTCGACATCTGTATGGATGGAGGAAATCGTTCTAAACCCCCAAGAGAGTTATCAGTAATTTAACTATACACAACTCAACATCGTTTTGGATGGAGGAATACGTTTCTGTGACTTCAAGAGATCTCAACATCGTCTGGATGGAGAAAACAATTTTTGGAACCTTCTAGAAAATTTCTGTGGCTCTCTACATCATACACCACACTGATGGAGGCCTCAAAGTGGACTGTTCAAGCCTTATCGCGACGTTTCGGAATTTATTTTCCTTCTTCAGGCTAGCTCGAACACAAAATGAAAGGTTCCAGTCACTCAGTCTTATTTATACTGTTTCTGAGGGGGCGTGTCTGCACACACACGCGTTCTAACACTAAATATCGGCACTTTTTGGTGCGTCATGATCCATTTTGGTGTGGTTTACCATTTTGTTGTACTGATATTTCACATCAACTCACTAAAACAAGGCCCGACAAGGACCAGCCCAAAGCTCAGAGACGAAGGCACTGGCTGGTTAGGGGAATGAAACGTCCAAGGTCCAGACCTGAGGTCTGAACCTGGTTGTGCACGGTCCATCCGTCCACTGACCACTAAAGACCGATCCAAGCCAGACCGAGTCCATGAGTCAATGCAAAAAAATCCAAAATGGGGCTAAAATATTTGTGGTTATTTCCACTAGGTTTGCACAACAAAATGGGTGTTAAGGTTAGGTGTTGTGTGGTGCAGTACATCTTTGAAAAAACTCGACATCTGTATGGATGGAGGAAATCGTTCTAAACCCCCAAGAGAGTTATCAGTAATTTAACTATACACAACTCAACATCGTTTTGGATGGAGGAATACGTTTCTGTGACTTCAAGAGATCTCAACATCGTCTGGATGGAGAAAACAATTTTTGGAACCTTCTAGAAAATTTCTGTGGCTCTCTACATCATACACCACACTGATGGAGGCCTCAAAGTGGACTGTTCAAGCCTTATCGCGACGTTTCGGAATTTATTTTCCTTCTTCAGGCTAGCTCGAACACAAAATGAAAGGTTCCAGTCACTCAGTCTTATTTATACTGTTTCTGAGGGGGCGTGTCTGCACACACACGCGTTCTAACACTAAATATCGGCACTTTTTGGTGCGTCATGATCCATTTTGGTGTGGTTTACCATTTTGTTGTACTGATATTTCACATCAACTCACTAAAACAAGGCCCGACAAGGACCAGCCCAAAGCTCAGAGACGAAGGCACTGGCTGGTTAGGGGAATGAAACGTCCAAGGTCCAGACCTGAGGTCTGAACCTGGTTGTGCACGGTCCATCCGTCCACTGACCACTAAAGACCGATCCAAGCCAGACCGAGTCCATGAGTCAATGCAAAAAAATCCAAAATGGGGCTAAAATATTTGTGGTTATTTCCACTAGGTTTGCACAACAAAATGGGTGTTAAGGTTAGGTGTTGTGTGGTGCAGTACATCTTTGAAAAAACTCGACATCTGTATGGATGGAGGAAATCGTTCTAAACCCCCAAGAGAGTTATCAGTAATTTAACTATACACAACTCAACATCGTTTTGGATGGAGGAATACGTTTCTGTGACTTCAAGAGATCTCAACATCGTCTGGATGGAGAAAACAATTTTTGGAACCTTCTAGAAAATTTCTGTGGCTCTCTACATCATACACCACACTGATGGAGGCCTCAAAGTGGACTGTTCAAGCCTTATCGCGACGTTTCGGAATTTATTTTCCTTCTTCAGGCTAGCTCGAACACAAAATGAAAGGTTCCAGTCACTCAGTCTTATTTATACTGTTTCTGAGGGGGCGTGTCTGCACACACACGCGTTCTAACACTAAATATCGGCACTTTTTGGTGCGTCATGATCCATTTTGGTGTGGTTTACCATTTTGTTGTACTGATATTTCACATCAACTCACTAAAACAAGGCCCGACAAGGACCAGCCCAAAGCTCAGAGACGAAGGCACTGGCTGGTTAGGGGAATGAAACGTCCAAGGTCCAGACCTGAGGTCTGAACCTGGTTGTGCACGGTCCATCCGTCCACTGACCACTAAAGACCGATCCAAGCCAGACCGAGTCCATGAGTCAATGCAAAAAAATCCAAAATGGGGCTAAAATATTTGTGGTTATTTCCACTAGGTTTGCACAACAAAATGGGTGTTAAGGTTAGGTGTTGTGTGGTGCAGTACATCTTTGAAAAAACTCGACATCTGTATGGATGGAGGAAATCGTTCTAAACCCCCAAGAGAGTTATCAGTAATTTAACTATACACAACTCAACATCGTTTTGGATGGAGGAATACGTTTCTGTGACTTCAAGAGATCTCAACATCGTCTGGATGGAGAAAACAATTTTTGGAACCTTCTAGAAAATTTCTGTGGCTCTCTACATCATACACCACACTGATGGAGGCCTCAAAGTGGACTGTTCAAGCCTTATCGCGACGTTTCGGAATTTATTTTCCTTCTTCAGGCTAGCTCGAACACAAAATGAAAGGTTCCAGTCACTCAGTCTTATTTATACTGTTTCTGAGGGGGCGTGTCTGCACACACACGCGTTCTAACACTAAATATCGGCACTTTTTGGTGCGTCATGATCCATTTTGGTGTGGTTTACCATTTTGTTGTACTGATATTTCACATCAACTCACTAAAACAAGGCCCGACAAGGACCAGCCCAAAGCTCAGAGACGAAGGCACTGGCTGGTTAGGGGAATGAAACGTCCAAGGTCCAGACCTGAGGTCTGAACCTGGTTGTGCACGGTCCATCCGTCCACTGACCACTAAAGACCGATCCAAGCCAGACCGAGTCCATGAGTCAATGCAAAAAAATCCAAAATGGGGCTAAAATATTTGTGGTTATTTCCACTAGGTTTGCACAACAAAATGGGTGTTAAGGTTAGGTGTTGTGTGGTGCAGTACATCTTTGAAAAAACTCGACATCTGTATGGATGGAGGAAATCGTTCTAAACCCCCAAGAGAGTTATCAGTAATTTAACTATACACAACTCAACATCGTTTTGGATGGAGGAATACGTTTCTGTGACTTCAAGAGATCTCAACATCGTCTGGATGGAGAAAACAATTTTTGGAACCTTCTAGAAAATTTCTGTGGCTCTCTACATCATACACCACACTGATGGAGGCCTCAAAGTGGACTGTTCAAGCCTTATCGCGACGTTTCGGAATTTATTTTCCTTCTTCAGGCTAGCTCGAACACAAAATGAAAGGTTCCAGTCACTCAGTCTTATTTATACTGTTTCTGAGGGGGCGTGTCTGCACACACACGCGTTCTAACACTAAATATCGGCACTTTTTGGTGCGTCATGATCCATTTTGGTGTGGTTTACCATTTTGTTGTACTGATATTTCACATCAACTCACTAAAACAAGGCCCGACAAGGACCAGCCCAAAGCTCAGAGACGAAGGCACTGGCTGGTTAGGGGAATGAAACGTCCAAGGTCCAGACCTGAGGTCTGAACCTGGTTGTGCACGGTCCATCCGTCCACTGACCACTAAAGACCGATCCAAGCCAGACCGAGTCCATGAGTCAATGCAAAAAAATCCAAAATGGGGCTAAAATATTTGTGGTTATTTCCACTAGGTTTGCACAACAAAATGGGTGTTAAGGTTAGGTGTTGTGTGGTGCAGTACATCTTTGAAAAAACTCGACATCTGTATGGATGGAGGAAATCGTTCTAAACCCCCAAGAGAGTTATCAGTAATTTAACTATACACAACTCAACATCGTTTTGGATGGAGGAATACGTTTCTGTGACTTCAAGAGATCTCAACATCGTCTGGATGGAGAAAACAATTTTTGGAACCTTCTAGAAAATTTCTGTGGCTCTCTACATCATACACCACACTGATGGAGGCCTCAAAGTGGACTGTTCAAGCCTTATCGCGACGTTTCGGAATTTATTTTCCTTCTTCAGGCTAGCTCGAACACAAAATGAAAGGTTCCAGTCACTCAGTCTTATTTATACTGTTTCTGAGGGGGCGTGTCTGCACACACACGCGTTCTAACACTAAATATCGGCACTTTTTGGTGCGTCATGATCCATTTTGGTGTGGTTTACCATTTTGTTGTACTGATATTTCACATCAACTCACTAAAACAAGGCCCGACAAGGACCAGCCCAAAGCTCAGAGACGAAGGCACTGGCTGGTTAGGGGAATGAAACGTCCAAGGTCCAGACCTGAGGTCTGAACCTGGTTGTGCACGGTCCATCCGTCCACTGACCACTAAAGACCGATCCAAGCCAGACCGAGTCCATGAGTCAATGCAAAAAAATCCAAAATGGGGCTAAAATATTTGTGGTTATTTCCACTAGGTTTGCACAACAAAATGGGTGTTAAGGTTAGGTGTTGTGTGGTGCAGTACATCTTTGAAAAAACTCGACATCTGTATGGATGGAGGAAATCGTTCTAAACCCCCAAGAGAGTTATCAGTAATTTAACTATACACAACTCAACATCGTTTTGGATGGAGGAATACGTTTCTGTGACTTCAAGAGATCTCAACATCGTCTGGATGGAGAAAACAATTTTTGGAACCTTCTAGAAAATTTCTGTGGCTCTCTACATCATACACCACACTGATGGAGGCCTCAAAGTGGACTGTTCAAGCCTTATCGCGACGTTTCGGAATTTATTTTCCTTCTTCAGGCTAGCTCGAACACAAAATGAAAGGTTCCAGTCACTCAGTCTTATTTATACTGTTTCTGAGGGGGCGTGTCTGCACACACACACGCGTTCTAACACTAAATATCGGCACTTTTTGGTGCGTCATGATCCATTTTGGTGTGGTTTACCATTTTGTTGTACTGATATTTCACATCAACTCACTAAAACAAGGCCCGACAAGGACCAGCCCAAAGCTCAGAGACGAAGGCACTGGCTGGTTAGGGGAATGAAACGTCCAAGGTCCAGACCTGAGGTCTGAACCTGGTTGTGCACGGTCCATCCGTCCACTGACCACTAAAGACCGATCCAAGCCAGACCGAGTCCATGAGTCAATGCAAAAAAATCCAAAATGGGGCTAAAATATTTGTGGTTATTTCCACTAGGTTTGCACAACAAAATGGGTGTTAAGGTTAGGTGTTGTGTGGTGCAGTACATCTTTGAAAAAACTCGACATCTGTATGGATGGAGGAAATCGTTCTAAACCCCCAAGAGAGTTATCAGTAATTTAACTATACACAACTCAACATCGTTTTGGATGGAGGAATACGTTTCTGTGACTTCAAGAGATCTCAACATCGTCTGGATGGAGAAAACAATTTTTGGAACCTTCTAGAAAATTTCTGTGGCTCTCTACATCATACACCACACTGATGGAGGCCTCAAAGTGGACTGTTCAAGCCTTATCGCGACGTTTCGGAATTTATTTTCCTTCTTCAGGCTAGCTCGAACACAAAATGAAAGGTTCCAGTCACTCAGTCTTATTTATACTGTTTCTGAGGGGGCGTGTCTGCACACACACGCGTTCTAACACTAAATATCGGCACTTTTTGGTGCGTCATGATCCATTTTGGTGTGGTTTACCATTTTGTTGTACTGATATTTCACATCAACTCACTAAAACAAGGCCCGACAAGGACCAGCCCAAAGCTCAGAGACGAAGGCACTGGCTGGTTAGGGGAATGAAACGTCCAAGGTCCAGACCTGAGGTCTGAACCTGGTTGTGCACGGTCCATCCGTCCACTGACCACTAAAGACCGATCCAAGCCAGACCGAGTCCATGAGTCAATGCAAAAAAATCCAAAATGGGGCTAAAATATTTGTGGTTATTTCCACTAGGTTTGCACAACAAAATGGGTGTTAAGGTTAGGTGTTGTGTGGTGCAGTACATCTTTGAAAAAACTCGACATCTGTATGGATGGAGGAAATCGTTCTAAACCCCCAAGAGAGTTATCAGTAATTTAACTATACACAACTCAACATCGTTTTGGATGGAGGAATACGTTTCTGTGACTTCAAGAGATCTCAACATCGTCTGGATGGAGAAAACAATTTTTGGAACCTTCTAGAAAATTTCTGTGGCTCTCTACATCATACACCACACTGATGGAGGCCTCAAAGTGGACTGTTCAAGCCTTATCGCGACGTTTCGGAATTTATTTTCCTTCTTCAGGCTAGCTCGAACACAAAATGAAAGGTTCCAGTCACTCAGTCTTATTTATACTGTTTCTGAGGGGGCGTGTCTGCACACACACGCGTTCTAACACTAAATATCGGCACTTTTTGGTGCGTCATGATCCATTTTGGTGTGGTTTACCATTTTGTTGTACTGATATTTCACATCAACTCACTAAAACAAGGCCCGACAAGGACCAGCCCAAAGCTCAGAGACGAAGGCACTGGCTGGTTAGGGGAATGAAACGTCCAAGGTCCAGACCTGAGGTCTGAACCTGGTTGTGCACGGTCCATCCGTCCACTGACCACTAAAGACCGATCCAAGCCAGACCGAGTCCATGAGTCAATGCAAAAAAATCCAAAATGGGGCTAAAATATTTGTGGTTATTTCCACTAGGTTTGCACAACAAAATGGGTGTTAAGGTTAGGTGTTGTGTGGTGCAGTACATCTTTGAAAAAACTCGACATCTGTATGGATGGAGGAAATCGTTCTAAACCCCCAAGAGAGTTATCAGTAATTTAACTATACACAACTCAACATCGTTTTGGATGGAGGAATACGTTTCTGTGACTTCAAGAGATCTCAACATCGTCTGGATGGAGAAAACAATTTTTGGAACCTTCTAGAAAATTTCTGTGGCTCTCTACATCATACACCACACTGATGGAGGCCTCAAAGTGGACTGTTCAAGCCTTATCGCGACGTTTCGGAATTTATTTTCCTTCTTCAGGCTAGCTCGAACACAAAATGAAAGGTTCCAGTCACTCAGTCTTATTTATACTGTTTCTGAGGGGGCGTGTCTGCACACACACGCGTTCTAACACTAAATATCGGCACTTTTTGGTGCGTCATGATCCATTTTGGTGTGGTTTACCATTTTGTTGTACTGATATTTCACATCAACTCACTAAAACAAGGCCCGACAAGGACCAGCCCAAAGCTCAGAGACGAAGGCACTGGCTGGTTAGGGGAATGAAACGTCCAAGGTCCAGACCTGAGGTCTGAACCTGGTTGTGCACGGTCCATCCGTCCACTGACCACTAAAGACCGATCCAAGCCAGACCGAGTCCATGAGTCAATGCAAAAAAATCCAAAATGGGGCTAAAATATTTGTGGTTATTTCCACTAGGTTTGCACAACAAAATGGGTGTTAAGGTTAGGTGTTGTGTGGTGCAGTACATCTTTGAAAAAACTCGACATCTGTATGGATGGAGGAAATCGTTCTAAACCCCCAAGAGAGTTATCAGTAATTTAACTATACACAACTCAACATCGTTTTGGATGGAGGAATACGTTTCTGTGACTTCAAGAGATCTCAACATCGTCTGGATGGAGAAAACAATTTTTGGAACCTTCTAGAAAATTTCTGTGGCTCTCTACATCATACACCACACTGATGGAGGCCTCAAAGTGGACTGTTCAAGCCTTATCGCGACGTTTCGGAATTTATTTTCCTTCTTCAGGCTAGCTCGAACACAAAATGAAAGGTTCCAGTCACTCAGTCTTATTTATACTGTTTCTGAGGGGGCGTGTCTGCACACACACGCGTTCTAACACTAAATATCGGCACTTTTTGGTGCGTCATGATCCATTTTGGTGTGGTTTACCATTTTGTTGTACTGATATTTCACATCAACTCACTAAAACAAGGCCCGACAAGGACCAGCCCAAAGCTCAGAGACGAAGGCACTGGCTGGTTAGGGGAATGAAACGTCCAAGGTCCAGACCTGAGGTCTGAACCTGGTTGTGCACGGTCCATCCGTCCACTGACCACTAAAGACCGATCCAAGCCAGACCGAGTCCATGAGTCAATGCAAAAAAATCCAAAATGGGGCTAAAATATTTGTGGTTATTTCCACTAGGTTTGCACAACAAAATGGGTGTTAAGGTTAGGTGTTGTGTGGTGCAGTACATCTTTGAAAAAACTCGACATCTGTATGGATGGAGGAAATCGTTCTAAACCCCCAAGAGAGTTATCAGTAATTTAACTATACACAACTCAACATCGTTTTGGATGGAGGAATACGTTTCTGTGACTTCAAGAGATCTCAACATCGTCTGGATGGAGAAAACAATTTTTGGAACCTTCTAGAAAATTTCTGTGGCTCTCTACATCATACACCACACTGATGGAGGCCTCAAAGTGGACTGTTCAAGCCTTATCGCGACGTTTCGGAATTTATTTTCCTTCTTCAGGCTAGCTCGAACACAAAATGAAAGGTTCCAGTCACTCAGTCTTATTTATACTGTTTCTGAGGGGGCGTGTCTGCACACACACGCGTTCTAACACTAAATATCGGCACTTTTTGGTGCGTCATGATCCATTTTGGTGTGGTTTACCATTTTGTTGTACTGATATTTCACATCAACTCACTAAAACAAGGCCCGACAAGGACCAGCCCAAAGCTCAGAGACGAAGGCACTGGCTGGTTAGGGGAATGAAACGTCCAAGGTCCAGACCTGAGGTCTGAACCTGGTTGTGCACGGTCCATCCGTCCACTGACCACTAAAGACCGATCCAAGCCAGACCGAGTCCATGAGTCAATGCAAAAAAATCCAAAATGGGGCTAAAATATTTGTGGTTATTTCCACTAGGTTTGCACAACAAAATGGGTGTTAAGGTTAGGTGTTGTGTGGTGCAGTACATCTTTGAAAAAACTCGACATCTGTATGGATGGAGGAAATCGTTCTAAACCCCCAAGAGAGTTATCAGTAATTTAACTATACACAACTCAACATCGTTTTGGATGGAGGAATACGTTTCTGTGACTTCAAGAGATCTCAACATCGTCTGGATGGAGAAAACAATTTTTGGAACCTTCTAGAAAATTTCTGTGGCTCTCTACATCATACACCACACTGATGGAGGCCTCAAAGTGGACTGTTCAAGCCTTATCGCGACGTTTCGGAATTTATTTTCCTTCTTCAGGCTAGCTCGAACACAAAATGAAAGGTTCCAGTCACTCAGTCTTATTTATACTGTTTCTGAGGGGGCGTGTCTGCACACACACGCGTTCTAACACTAAATATCGGCACTTTTTGGTGCGTCATGATCCATTTTGGTGTGGTTTACCATTTTGTTGTACTGATATTTCACATCAACTCACTAAAACAAGGCCCGACAAGGACCAGCCCAAAGCTCAGAGACGAAGGCACTGGCTGGTTAGGGGAATGAAACGTCCAAGGTCCAGACCTGAGGTCTGAACCTGGTTGTGCACGGTCCATCCGTCCACTGACCACTAAAGACCGATCCAAGCCAGACCGAGTCCATGAGTCAATGCAAAAAAATCCAAAATGGGGCTAAAATATTTGTGGTTATTTCCACTAGGTTTGCACAACAAAATGGGTGTTAAGGTTAGGTGTTGTGTGGTGCAGTACATCTTTGAAAAAACTCGACATCTGTATGGATGGAGGAAATCGTTCTAAACCCCCAAGAGAGTTATCAGTAATTTAACTATACACAACTCAACATCGTTTTGGATGGAGGAATACGTTTCTGTGACTTCAAGAGATCTCAACATCGTCTGGATGGAGAAAACAATTTTTGGAACCTTCTAGAAAATTTCTGTGGCTCTCTACATCATACACCACACTGATGGAGGCCTCAAAGTGGACTGTTCAAGCCTTATCGCGACGTTTCGGAATTTATTTTCCTTCTTCAGGCTAGCTCGAACACAAAATGAAAGGTTCCAGTCACTCAGTCTTATTTATACTGTTTCTGAGGGGGCGTGTCTGCACACACACGCGTTCTAACACTAAATATCGGCACTTTTTGGTGCGTCATGATCCATTTTGGTGTGGTTTACCATTTTGTTGTACTGATATTTCACATCAACTCACTAAAACAAGGCCCGACAAGGACCAGCCCAAAGCTCAGAGACGAAGGCACTGGCTGGTTAGGGGAATGAAACGTCCAAGGTCCAGACCTGAGGTCTGAACCTGGTTGTGCACGGTCCATCCGTCCACTGACCACTAAAGACCGATCCAAGCCAGACCGAGTCCATGAGTCAATGCAAAAAAATCCAAAATGGGGCTAAAATATTTGTGGTTATTTCCACTAGGTTTGCACAACAAAATGGGTGTTAAGGTTAGGTGTTGTGTGGTGCAGTACATCTTTGAAAAAACTCGACATCTGTATGGATGGAGGAAATCGTTCTAAACCCCCAAGAGAGTTATCAGTAATTTAACTATACACAACTCAACATCGTTTTGGATGGAGGAATACGTTTCTGTGACTTCAAGAGATCTCAACATCGTCTGGATGGAGAAAACAATTTTTGGAACCTTCTAGAAAATTTCTGTGGCTCTCTACATCATACACCACACTGATGGAGGCCTCAAAGTGGACTGTTCAAGCCTTATCGCGACGTTTCGGAATTTATTTTCCTTCTTCAGGCTAGCTCGAACACAAAATGAAAGGTTCCAGTCACTCAGTCTTATTTATACTGTTTCTGAGGGGGCGTGTCTGCACACACACGCGTTCTAACACTAAATATCGGCACTTTTTGGTGCGTCATGATCCATTTTGGTGTGGTTTACCATTTTGTTGTACTGATATTTCACATCAACTCACTAAAACAAGGCCCGACAAGGACCAGCCCAAAGCTCAGAGACGAAGGCACTGGCTGGTTAGGGGAATGAAACGTCCAAGGTCCAGACCTGAGGTCTGAACCTGGTTGTGCACGGTCCATCCGTCCACTGACCACTAAAGACCGATCCAAGCCAGACCGAGTCCATGAGTCAATGCAAAAAAATCCAAAATGGGGCTAAAATATTTGTGGTTATTTCCACTAGGTTTGCACAACAAAATGGGTGTTAAGGTTAGGTGTTGTGTGGTGCAGTACATCTTTGAAAAAACTCGACATCTGTATGGATGGAGGAAATCGTTCTAAACCCCCAAGAGAGTTATCAGTAATTTAACTATACACAACTCAACATCGTTTTGGATGGAGGAATACGTTTCTGTGACTTCAAGAGATCTCAACATCGTCTGGATGGAGAAAACAATTTTTGGAACCTTCTAGAAAATTTCTGTGGCTCTCTACATCATACACCACACTGATGGAGGCCTCAAAGTGGACTGTTCAAGCCTTATCGCGACGTTTCGGAATTTATTTTCCTTCTTCAGGCTAGCTCGAACACAAAATGAAAGGTTCCAGTCACTCAGTCTTATTTATACTGTTTCTGAGGGGGCGTGTCTGCACACACACGCGTTCTAACACTAAATATCGGCACTTTTTGGTGCGTCATGATCCATTTTGGTGTGGTTTACCATTTTGTTGTACTGATATTTCACATCAACTCACTAAAACAAGGCCCGACAAGGACCAGCCCAAAGCTCAGAGACGAAGGCACTGGCTGGTTAGGGGAATGAAACGTCCAAGGTCCAGACCTGAGGTCTGAACCTGGTTGTGCACGGTCCATCCGTCCACTGACCACTAAAGACCGATCCAAGCCAGACCGAGTCCATGAGTCAATGCAAAAAAATCCAAAATGGGGCTAAAATATTTGTGGTTATTTCCACTAGGTTTGCACAACAAAATGGGTGTTAAGGTTAGGTGTTGTGTGGTGCAGTACATCTTTGAAAAAACTCGACATCTGTATGGATGGAGGAAATCGTTCTAAACCCCCAAGAGAGTTATCA
>NC_068394.1:22760797-22783297 GCF_023724105.1 Carassius gibelio | reverse complement strand
ACATGGGTCAAACAATGGCAAACAGGTGTAATGTGGGCAAAACCCAAAATTAGTACAGCAGGGATAGGCAACTCCGGTCCTGGAGGCCCACTATCCTGCAGAGTTTAGCTTCAGCCCTCATAAAAACTCACCTGCCTGTATCTATCTAGTAATCCCGAAAACACTGATTGCCTTGTTCAGGTGTGTTTAATTAGGGTTGGAGCTAAACTCTGCAAGATAGTGGCCCTCCAGGACTGGAGTTGCCTTATCCTGTAGTACAGTAAATGGCAACGGTCAATCTCTGGTGAACAATGTCCAAAAAGGGTAATCCAAAGGGGTCATCCAAAACACAAGTGATAGTCCAGGCGAGAGGTAAACATTATCTGAACAGGGCGAGATGAGAGGTTCAGGGCAGGAGTAAAGTTTATAAGCGGCTTCTGTAGCCTCAACAGGACAGGAAGAGAGTTCTAAGGTGACTTCCATGGCTGGAACAGAACAGGCAGAGAGTTCACAGATGGCCTTCATAGCTGTTATAGGACAGTGAAGAGACTTCATAAACGGCCTCCTAGGCCGGAACAGGATAGGCTGAGAGTTTCACAGATGTCCTCCTTGGCCAGAACAGAGCAGGCAGAGAGTTCACAGGCTGCCTCCATAGCCATTACAGGACTGGCAGAGGGATCCCAGATGTCCTTCCTAGCTGGAACAGAACAGGACAAGAGTTTATAAGTGGATACCACTGACAGTTCTGGAGGTTTTGCAGTGGATGCCTCCACCTCTAGAGGTTCTACAGCCGCATTAACAGGAAACAGGGAAAGTTCCTGAATATTCTCCTTAACAAAACAGGCAGGCAAAGAGTTCAGCAATGGTTCATTTGATCATGACATGTCAGGCTGAATATGTAATGCTGGGAACCACCATACCAGGAGCTGAAGTGAGTGCCTCTGCCTCGGAGGGTTCTGCAGCCTCAGCTGCCACCTCTGGAGGACCTGGAGCGAGTACCGATGTCTCTGGAAGTTCTGTGGTGGTGTAGGGAACCCAAACACACCAAAAAGGAATCCCCATCATATGAAGCGCTTCAGAAAGGGGAATCAGTTCAGGATCAGGGAGGCTAGAGTGAGTGGGTTTGGGGATACCAGCCTTCTGTGCAGACTCCAGTGGTCATTCCCTTACACTGGATACCAGACTGGGATACTGAAGGGCTGACCTTGATAATCTGGGTGCAACAGACAGGACGTCTCTGGATGATCAGCTGTGATGTGATGTTACTCTGGAAGATCAACTGAGATGTGAAATGACTCTGGAAGATCAGCTGAGACATGATGTGACTCTGGACAAACAGCTGAGATGTGACATGACTCTGGAAGATCAGCTGAGATGCGATGTGACTGTGGAAGATCAGCTGTGAGTTAACTTGGTTCACACTGGATGCCGGACTGGGATACTGAAGGGCTGACCTTGATAATCTGGGTGCAACAGACAGGACGTGATGAGACTCTGAATGATCAGCTGTGAAGTGACATGTGTCTGGAAGATAAGCAGTGATGTAATGTGACTCTGGATGATCAGCTGTGACATGACGTGACTCTTGAAGATAATATGAGACATGACAAGACTGTGAAAGATCAGATGTGACATGATGTGACTCTGGAAGATAAGCTGAGATGTGACGTGACTCTGGACAAATAGCTGAGATGTGACATGACTCTGGACGAACATCTGAGATGTGACGTGACTCTAGAAGATCATCTGAAACATGACGTGACTGTGGAAGATCAGCTGTGAGTTGACTTAATTCATGTAGATCAACTGTGACTTCACTTGATTCATCTAGATTAACCGTGACTTGACTTGATTCATGAAGATCAACTGTGACTTGACTTGATTCAAGAAGATCAACTGTGACTTGACTTGATTCATGAAGATCATCCATGACTTGACTTTACTCATGAAGATCCACTGTGACTTGACTTAATTCATGAAGATCAACCGTGACTTGACTGGACTCATGAAGATCCACTGTGACTTGACTTGATTCATGATTGGCAGCTGTGACATAACAGGACGCTGTTGTGTCTGCCATTTTGTGAGTGTGCTGTAGTGCAGCAGCCATTACACGAGCGAGTGCGGGGTCGCATTTCTCCGCAACACCCACAATGAATGCTAAACCAACAGTCCACAAAACATAAACCAATAAACTGCTCAGTAATGAACAAGGACCCTTTTTAACCACTCTTGACTTTAAATGCTGGTTAAGACAATCACAGAAAAAAGTGAGTGATTGTGTGTCCTGCTTCAGCACTAGCAGCAGAATTGCGGCATTCATACCTAGCCAATGTTCCTTGGTGAAGCCACTGTATCCTTGTTTGGCCAAGTATTCTGTAATGGGGCGAATGAGACATAAGACGTGCGGATCCATATGCAAGGCTTTATTTCCAAGATGTTGTCATATAACAGGCATGGGTCAAACAATGGCAAACAGGTTCAACGTGGCCAAAACACTAGAGGAGTCCAGTAAACAGGTTTGGTCGATCTCCAGCGAACACTGTCCAAACAGGGAAAACCAAAGGGGTAATCAGTAACAGAAGCGATAGTCCAAGTGAGAGTTTAAACAATATCTGATGGATGCTGGGATATGTAGATGACATGCAACAGTTTGTGTAGTAGTAGTAGTGTGTTAATCAATGTAATAATTTCTGGTGGCAATTGGACAGAAGTTTGGACCGGATTTTTGACAAGATCATTGCAATCTCATAGTTCCTTTATAATTAATAAATAAAACTCTTATTTATAGCATCTACACTTTGTAAATTATAATGATAGGATTCACAAGCCAGCAAGCAGAACTCGGCACTTAAAGGTGCAGTAGGTGATTGTCTTCAGAAACATTTTTTGTTTTGCTGGTTGAAAGTCAAGTGGTCTATTAAGTTAAGTGGTCTAAGTGTATTTATCTGTATTTATATATTCTGTGGAAGGCGTAGGACCAAGAAATGTATGTTCAATCAGTCCGAACATTTTAAATAGTTTTTATACCTGCTAGTCAATGTATGTATACCTCTGCACACCCTGTTTGTGCAGACAGGATATGTCATCAGCGCATTCACGTACGCTGTGCAGACAGAGCGAGAATGGCAGACAAACAAAAACCCGAAGTGACGAGTGGGGCATCTTTTGTAGCCCCTTGTGGACGACTGTCGCGCACAAACAAAAACCAAACCGAAATGAAGTCCAGGCCTGGTCCTCTCTCGTCCTCTCTCGTCTCTGTTGTCATTCCTCTTTTGTATTCTTCCAATCTCCTCTTTGGGGACTGGTGAGTGGAGCAGGTGTCACTCATTTCCCAATCACTCCACCGGCCTCGCTCCGTTCCCAGGGCTCTCAGCCCTGCCCCACTCGTCACACCCGGTCTTCCTTCCTGGTATTGCAGTACTTTTAAAGTTTTCTCGCTGGTGAATGATATATATATATATATATATATATATATATATATATATATATATATATATATATATATATAACATTACAATATAATATAAAACATTACAATATAACATTTCTATATAGCCTACCAGTCAACAGTTTTTGAACCGTACATTTTTTTATGTTTTTAAAGAAGTCTCTTCTGCTCACCAAGCCTGCATTTATTTGATCCAAAGTACAGCAAAAGCAGTAATATTGTGAAATATTTTTACTATTTAAAATAACTGTTTTCAAAGGTGAATTTTCAGCATCATTACTCCAGTCATCAGTGTCATATCCTCATTAGAATCAAATCATTCTAATATACTGATTTGCTGATTATCAATATTTAAAATAAATTAATTAAATTTTGAATTATATTCAAATAGAAAACAGTTATTTTAAATAGTCTAGTAAAGATATTTCACAATTTTACTGTTTTGCTGTACTTTGGATCAAATAAATACAGACTTGGTTAACAGAAGAGACTTGAGTGGTAGTGAATACTTTAGGCAACTTAATTTTTCTCTAATTTCTAGCTTTTAATTGGCTTAGAAATCTATAACTGCTGGACAATAACAAATAAAAATGATTTGTTTATATACTACAAACACTTTTTTTATCACATAATAAGGCAGAATAGATTATATACTGCAATAAATGCTATTAGCACTTTATTGCTCATATACTTTATTTCTTACCTGCTGGAGATGACTTGAAAACCATATATTGTCACAACTGTATGTTAAATGTCTTCGTGTTTCCAAAAGTTTCTGTTTTTCTGTGAAAACAACTGTTTTCATACGGCAATAGCTGGACGCTCACGTCCATATTAGGAGTTCCCTGGTATAACTTTCTGTGAGAGAGCGCCCTCCGGCTTCGAGTATGAATGAAGTGTTGCATGAGTGTTTAGCACTCTGTGATGTTCATCTCGCCTTCTGGGTCCGAATAAAATAGCAGGTCATGCGCAGACTATCCTATCTCTTTGAGTTTAAATCTATATTTATTCACACCAGCTCTTTAAAACCTCTATGCGAATACATTTGACTGAAAAAGCTTGAACCTTGAACAAACCTCTGGCATTTTGAGCATTGGTTACACTGCTCAACGCTGCAAAATATGTTGTTAATAGAAACCTTTGACATTCCACGAAGCGTAAACACAAATACACACTGGAGCATTTGCCAGATCTGTTTCGCCAATTTCCTAGTTTTACAGTTTCAACCAAAGGGTTCTTAGCACTTTCTAGCACCCCCCTAAAATTGTTCCTGGCTTTTTAACAGTTTATTTGCCTTGTGGTTCTATGCACCAACATTTAAGTGCTTTTTCTTCTCTATTGTAAATGACTGTAGGCCGAATTGCTCAATAGTGGGTTGCGGCACCTTGTGTACAGGCATGAATAAGACGAAAGCAAACAATTGTTTCCTGTTTAGTGTGTAGGCACTGTTCATCTGTGATTCACTTCACTTTATCTAGTCACACACTGTGTGAAAGGGCCTTCAAGGAGCAGAAAACTTTTCAAATTTGTTTGATTTGCTTATTTTACTATTCTTTAATATTTTAATTTTTATAAAATATTTTATATGTATATTTTCATTTAGTAAATTTAGTATATTTCAGTTTAATAATTTTTTATCATTTTCATTATTTTATTAAGTGCTTTTGCCATTTTTATTCATTCGCTTTTATTTAGCTTTAATCTTTCTTTAAATAATTTTACTTGTACTTAAGTACCAATTAATCAAAGTATCTTCTTCACTACTTTTACAATCGCAATTCATTATTCAGTATATGATTTGATGTGACCTTGCAAAAATAAAATGTGATAATGGGTTAGTTGCATATTGCCGCCATCTTGGATTTTCGCTTTGGTGAGTGTGGGCAAAGCCATTTGAAGGCAAGCATGCACCCTTTAGCCAAAAAAAGCTTAATAGCTGATGCTACTGCTTCCACTTAGGTGGAAATGTATGTGGTATTACCATGTGGTATGTTCTTTACCATTTTAATAAGTGGTAAAGAAAACCAGATATTTTTTTTTTATGAATGAATGAATGCAAGAATGAATGAATGAGTGAATGAATGAATGAATGTTACTGGAGGAGAGGTTTCACTGAGCTAAAAAAAAAAAAAAAAATTGAAAGAATTGCAAGTGACCTGACATACAGCCAAGTATGGTGACCCATACTCAGAATTTGTGCTCTGCATTTAACCCATCCATAGCGCACACAAACAAACACACTGTGAACACACACCTGGAGCAGTGGGCAGCCATTTATGCTGCGGTGCCTGGGGAGCAGTTGGGGGTTCAGTGGGCACCTCAGTCATGGTATTGCTGGCCCGAGACTTGAACCCACAACCTTAGGAGTCTAACTCTCTAACTATTAGGCCCCAACTTCCTGACCAAAAAATATATATATATATAAAAAATAATAAAACATTTAAAAAAACACTTTTTAGAGGAAACAGCTTATAATTACATTGATTGACAGCCTAATTTTCAGAAAATGTTATACTAAACAATAGTTTTGGATTTAAGTATTTTTAGAGTTTACACCAAAAAAAAAAAAAAAAAAAATTACATTTATAAGAGCCACAGACTTATGCTTACATCATGTCTCATTCATTCCTATGGTATCCATAAACACTGATTGACATAGCTACACAATTAGTTTTTCCCTCACCAATTATTGTACAAATTACTTGTTTCTCTAAAATGCATGTATTACATTGAACTAAAATACGTATGCCTGTGAGACATCAGTTGATATCATAAATATCCATTACTCAATTCTGCACATGCATCAGCTTGTTCCATCAACATTTTCAAAACATATTTTAATATCTACATTTACACAGTTATCTTTGCATCAAACATATTTTTAGATGAAAACACGGGCTTTAAAAATCTAAAATTAATAAACAGTTCTGACTTTTTTAATTATTATTATTATTTTTTTTTTTGTTATTTAGTTATCTAGCCAATTTTGGTATGAATTTACCCATAGGAAAAATGTATTGCTCAGTAGTTGCTTTTCCTAAGCTCGGTAGACTTAGATGAGATTCTCATGTATTTCTCATTTTAGTATAAACAGCATTTCAGATATTTCTTAAAAAATTCCTTTGGAGAAATGGAAGTAGCACAAATGAGACATGAGAAATGTTTGAGAAAAAAAGAGTCAAAACAGAGAAAGTGGTGAAAGAAACAGAATATCTCTTAATTGTCTTGATGCGATCTCTATCAAGACTCCATTACAGGAATATTTTATTGCTCAGTGGTTGCTCCTTCTAACCTCAGGAGACTTAGTTGTGATTCTCGTATACATGTATTTCTCATTTTAGTCTCAAAAGTATCTCAGATGTTTCTCCTAAAAATCCTTAGGAGAAATAAAAGTAGACAAACTGAGACTGAGAAATAAAAAATAAAATGAAGAGATAAACGTGTGAGAAACGTGGGAGATCTCTATATTGTCTTGCTGCAATCATAAAATGAAAAAGATCTCTTTACCATTTACAGTATCATCACTATTTCTCCTAGACAGAAATGAGACTACCTTAAGATTGAATGGAAACTTTTGCTTGAGTCTTCTGCTTCTCAAAACTGTCTCCTCCCACATAGCAAATGTCTTCTGGCTCAGACAATCACTTTTCCCTCGGCCCAAGTGCTGCAAAGAATGACGGCCCTGAAGTGGCCCAGAACTGGATTATTGACAAGGGCAACACATGGGCCATAACTGGCCCGAATCAAAACAGGTTTTATTATATGGTGCCAATTCTCAGCCTTAAGTAAACCAGAATCCTCAAATCTGAGCCACACCTGAGCCTTATATAGCCTAGACCCAGAATCTTAATATTTCATATTTTTGCATTGTGTATTACTAAAATCGCCATTATTCATTTTGTGACATGCTGTACACACAAACTATGCCAATAATGTAAATTAAACTGAATAGAAAACCCACAAATCATGTAACTGTGCAATAAAAAAAAATGTATTGCATTGATTTTTCTATTTATTTTTATAAAGAACAATCAACCAATAAAGAATGAGTGTATAAAGTTTACAGTCTATAAGAGAAACGTAACAGATAGACACATGTAACTTAATCATAATAATTTATTACAGATGTGTCAAAGAGCAATACCACAGTAGTCCAAATGACGATGCATTGCAGTTGCAGTCCTCTCTGGCAGAATATAATAGTAGTGCGAGTAGCAGGGCATAATTTAAGTTGTTCTCATTCAAAACACGCATCACTGGAAACATGGCATTTCGCAATCTGTGACGCAACCGATGAGAGCCAATGAGCATTTGATATCGCTGTCGTAAAACTTGTTGTTAAACTTCTTAACGTAACATTTTTTAAATTGTTACTATAGCTAGAGAGGAAGGCGATACCAGGGATGGGCGATACCAAATATTTTGTTTTCGATAAGAAACCGACACTTTTAATGGCCAGTATCGTCGATATCGATAACAATATGATTCTTCAAAACTGAACTTTTAGATAATTAAATTTATTTAATTATTATGAGTACAATGGGTAATAATACCTGCTTTATATTTGAAATGCATTTTAACATTCAATATGCCTTAATTGCAACTTAATATGTTATATTTTTGTTTACACATGGTTAAAATATGTTTACTGTAGTGGTAACCAAGGAAACCTACAAATACTATAGTTAAACTATGTTCACTTTACCATGGTTCATTGTCATAAGGGACTGCCAGTAATAGGCTGTTGCATGCATAAAATGCAACCTTTTTTATTCAGAGAGTGTTTGATTTATATTAACAATACAGAATAGAACATGAGCAATATGAACTTTTAACATTCAAGTTTAAATTAATGTACTGCACAAACTAGGGCACAATTTCAATTACAATATAGCCTATGTTTTTTTTTTTTTTTTCTGCATTGTTCATGAATGGTTTGAATTTGGATTGGTTCCTCACACCAAGCATCACATGGATACAGAGGATTTAAATAAAATACTTTCATGATAATTAATAATTTTTATTTAATGAATGCTTGTGCATGACACCATACCAATAAAAATGATGTGCCCCCACTATTATAGATCAATGTGTGTCCCATGATAAATCAAACACATATTACATGATAATGGTTCAATGATCTCTCTCTCTCTCTCTCTCTCTCTCTCTCTCTCTCTCTCTCTCTTTTCATGTAAAGATTCTAAGAATATTCGTATCAAGAATAATATGTGTGTGTGTGTGTGTATATATATATATATATATATATATATATATATATATATATATATATATATATATATATATATATATATATATTACCATTATAATGCAATATTGTATTTATCTCGTTTATCATGGGTCACATAATATGCTGCCAGATCATAGCCTGATTTGGGCCACATATCACTGGACTGATCTGGGCCATACTCCTCCCACCAACAATCGGCCCTCATATGGTTTGCCTGATCCATGCCATGCCATCATTGCCACACATAGCCCAGCTCTGGCTGAAAGGGTACATGCCATTGCCGACAGGAGGCTAACAGTGCCAGCTTGAGGCCACATTTGGGCCAAGTCTGTTTGCTATGTGGGCTGAGGCAAAAACTCACTGTGCTCAGATATTTCTCCTTAGCTAGACTCAAGAGCTCTCACATTTGTCTCCTCTAAATTTCAGAAGTGATCTCAACTTTATAAAGTGTGCACAAAGTCAAATGCCTCAATATGAGCTCAAACATTTCTTCCATGTATTAATAAACAAATAAGTCAATTAATAATCAAGACTGAGTCATAAGCCATTTATGTGCCTTTCAGCAAAGTAAGCTCCAGGATTACATTTTCTGTAGATCACTTCTGATTAAGGCATCTTGTACATTACTATTTCCAACAACAAATTATGTGCCTAAGTACTTAAACATTGTCTTATAAAAAGTAGCATTATCCTTATTTCTGCATAATTTCTCTCTCAATATAGCCTTCATCTCTGAATTTATGATTTTCCCTCTTTTATTTAGTGCCTTTCAAGTATTTGACTTGATGCACACATTGTAAAGTTGTTGAGATCTATTCTAAAGCTTTACAGGAGACAAATATTAAACCGCCAGATTATTTAGCTAATGAGAAAAATCCAAGCATAGTGTGTGATGTTGTTGAGATCTCTAATCTAAACTTTTGACAAGACAAATGTGAGTGAATTAAGAGTCTCTAGCTAAGGAGAAATATCTGAGCACAGTGAGGAATGTTGTTGAGATCTATTCTGACGCTTTAAAAGAGACAATTGCGTTTCAAACACGACATAAGGATACATTTTCTACATGTATTTACACTTTGAACCAAAACAGTGCATCCGTGCAGCATGAGTGACACAGAGGAGTGTAAGCTGCTTGCGTTCAGTGAATATTGTCCAAAATGGCACTATGGTGATGCAGAGAGACACTGAGGAGACTAATTGTTGAATAAAGTCATTATTTTTGTTTTCTTCACATACAAAAAGCATTCTCGTTACTTCCTAACGTTATGGTTGAACCACTGATGGCAGTTGGACTATTCTGACGATGTCTTTTATACTTTTCTATTTTATACTGTCTTTTATATACAAAAGCATCTCTATTGACTGGCTTTTACCTTGCCTTAAACCCTTAAGAATTCTCTAGAATGGTTTGACAGCACTTCAAGAGAAAGTTTTGTTGAGGAACAGGCCAAACTCTTTCATTAGTGGCTGGTGAAGTAGACTCCGGAGACTGACAGGAGAGAATTCATAGGGGACAAGCTTTAGTGTGTAATTGGGTCCATCCGGTCCATCTGGTCCTTCTGAGAGGTCACTTGAAGACAAAGATCTCTACAGGAATTTACTGTAAATGTTTTCTTGTTTTCTATTTGCCTCTTTTATATATATATATATATATATATATATATATATATATATATATATATATATATATATATGTGTGTGTGTGTGTGTGTGTGTGTGTGTGTGTGTGTGTGTGTGTGTGTGTGTGTGTGTTTAAGAGTCAGTTATGTTCTTAATTTTTTTCATTTTAATTAATACATTTATTTTTAATTCATTTATTTAATTGTCCTGTATACCTTATATTATTATGAAAGAACCTAAGTGTTTTATTGTTTGTTTGTTTGTTTTTTATCCTTTATCACACATGGACAGTCCTGCTTCAAAATAACTTAAATACAGTAATAATATTTTATAGGGGCTGTTTACGAAAACAACACAACAAAATCCAGATTTGAGTGACACCCATCATCTCAAGAAAATATGGCAAGGCTTTGTGGGTAGCGGTAAGAATTCCTGGCAGCCTCTGTCTGATTAAAATGTGATGTGTTGAAAGTTGGCTTTGATCTTAGGAAATGTCTGCGAGGGGAGCAGTTGGAATTTAGCTTGGGCTTTTTCCCTCCCGCTTACTCTGTGATTTGGCCCTGCAGATGGAGGCAGATAGATAGTGTCACCATTCATTTCCTGCTCAAGCTCCTACACTGTTCTGTTCAGACACTAGACCTGGAGCAGGGATCCAAAATGAATAGATCACATGCCTAGCTTTTGTGGTTTGTGTAGAGCTCTGCTTTCTTCTATACTTTTCTCTAAATGTATGCATGTGCTTTGGATTGTACATGCACATATAACATGGTATTTTGCAAATAACCCCCCCCCCCTAGGACTTGGAACATCCCACCCAACGGAATAAGAGGAAGAAAACACAGTTTGAAAAAGACTCCTAAGGTGCTTAAATGCTTTTCTTCGTCTCTGATTCCAGGACTCCTGCACTGGCGGCCAGCCCGGCATTTTCTGATATCTCCCTCATCCGGATCTCACCACACCGGAACCCTTCAGTGGGGGCGGAGTCACCCTTTAACCCCCCACATCCATACATTAATCCCTACATGGACTATATCCGCTCACTCCATAGCAGTCCCTCTCTGTCCATGATCTCTGCGGCCAGGGGCCTTAGTCCCACAGATGGTGAGTACCTCAGAGACCTGTTCTAGGCTTGCTAAAATTATTTTCAATTCTTCTTAAAGGAACACTCCGAATTTTGGGGACTTTAGCTCATTCACAGTATCCCCCAGAGTTAGATAAGTCCATACATACCTTTTTCATTTCTGTGCGTTCTATAAGTGTTATTTGACACACCCACCGTTGGCCTAGCTTAGCACAAAGACTGGATGTAAATGTATAATTGTACCATAGTAATCCCAATAAGTGACAAAATAATGCAAACATTTTCCTATTTACATGTTGTGATCTGTATAGTCACAGCATGTACAAATAACAAGGCTATATGAGACAGAGACCATTTTTAATCGTATAAATACTGGGAACTATATTCTCACTAGGCGTAGGAGCACAGCTAACGTTACTTTGGTGGAGTGGCTACTTGGGAGGAGTGATTAGCGCAGCACCCAAGACGCGCCGTGGTGAGGAACAGAGAGTTGGAGTAATAGAGTCAGCAATTACTAGATAGTAAATTTATAGTGTACAATCATGGGTGTTCGCCGTATTGTAAAGAGCTGCGACAATAAACAGGAATTACAACCAAAAATGCTGACCTGATGAATTGATGGCTACTTGTTCTGGGTATAGTTCCAAACACACCTGTAAACACCATCACAAAGTATTTAGTTTGCTCTGAACATTTTACTGTAGACGACTATTTTGAAAAAATGCAAGTTGCCACATGGACCATGAAACGTGTGCTAAAGGATACAGCCATCCCATCGATAATAAAGACAGGACAAATTGGATCACCTGTTGCTGCGGTAAGTGTTCCGTTATGTTTTGAAATGACTAACATTAGCCATACTGTAACAGTGCCATGCTAATGTAATATAACCTTAGTAGTGACACTATTACGTGAATAGGGGCTCCGTGTATACCCTTTATTGTTATTATTGTGTTGTCATGAACACACTGCTCATGATCATTATAACAAAATCACTTACTTGGTGGTCAGCTGACCATTAGGTTCACTCGGCATGGGGCATTTCTTCCAGTTGATCTTGTCACAGTGGGGAAAAAAAACGACAACTGCCGGGTGTATTAAGGCAGAGAAATCTTCCGTGGTAGTGACGCAAATATTTTGATTGTCATCAAGCCTTGACATTGATGGCAATACCTGGTTCCATTCATTACAACAAAGGCACTCGGTTTCTGTCGGCATAGGGTGGCATGTTCCACATTTACACCACCAGTCCGTGTTCGTTCTGATTCTCCCTTCGACATCAATCGGTTCGACATCTTGTCTTACAGCTTCCAAAGTTTGTAACTCCTCGTCTGTGTATTCTGGCTCAAAACTATATGGTTCTGGATATTGGTTTGATACACAGTAAAATTCTTCTGAGTCTGACAATTCCTCAAAGTCAGCCATGATCACGAGTCATGTCTAGCTAGTTAGTCACGTTTGTTTTGTTTACGGAACCATTAACAGGGCGTCTCGTGTGCTGCGCTAATCACTCTACCCAAGTAGCCACTCCGCCCAAGTAACGTTAGCTGTGGTCCAACGCCTAGTGAGAATATAATTCCCAGTATTTACATGATTAAATATGGTCTCTGTCTCATATAGCCTTGTTATTTGTACACGCTGTGACTATACAGATCACAACATGTAAATAGGAACATGTTTGCATTATTTTGTCACTTATTGGGATTACCATGCTACCATTATCCATTTACATCCAGTCTTTGTGCTAAGCTAGGCTAGCAGTGGGAGCGTCAAATAACACTTACAGAATGCACAGAAATGAAAAAGGTATGTATGGACTATCTAACTCTGGGGAATACTGTGAATAAGCTAAAGTCCTAAAAAGTCGGAGTGTTCCTTTAATGTCAACCTATTGTGAGCAGAGCATACAATTTTAAGTATTAACTTCTAAATTGTACACATCACATGTCCTTCAGAAAATGATAATACCTTAAATTAATCTATCTATACAGTTTTATCTAACTATCAATCTGTCAATCTATCTTGTGAGGGCCGAGATATGGCATTCATATATCCGTCATCTGTCTGCGATGCTTCTTTTTTAAGGGGGGAGAACATAGTTTGATCGTTTGGCAGGGGTCACTCTCTTTGATCTTTGTCTAATGTCGGCAAACCTCCGGAGAAACATTCAATATGTCAGGCAAAATCTCGTGATCACATCCTAAGTTAAGATGGGGATGAAGTTCAAGACCATGGTTGAGGGCAGAGGGTACAATAAAGAGGGGAAGGATGAGTAGTGGAAATAGTTTAGAAGATGGACACAAGAGGCCTGTTAAGAAGCCATTTTGGTTTTATGTGTGAAGTCAGACTGGGAAATCCATTACAGGGTCAGCAATGCCTGCTGTTTTTTAAAGAGTCTCTGTGGTATGCTGGCCTCTTGGCCTTCTCCTCAGGCATGAAGTTTTAATTGAAGCCTGAAGCACAAATACCAAAGTGGGGGAATCAGAGGGGCCTCTCACAGGCCACATATAATCATGATGTTTCGAACTGTAGTGCTATCTAACATCAGCCAGGTCATACTATCTACCATGTGTTTCAAAGGAAGACATAAAGCATTACCATATAGTGATTAACTATTCCCAGATAAGAACCCAGAATAAGGGCAAAATTAAACTTGTTGATGCGGTTTGGTTTGATGTAACATTTTGGTATTCTTGGTAAAAAGCCATTTGTTGAGTAAAATATATCAGATTGAACAAATATTTAAATTAAACATAAGTAAGTTTTTATGTTAACTCTTTGGTAGAATTATATACTCCAGTTGGCTGTATTTGAATGTAAACTTTTTAAGTGTGTCTGTAATAAAAACTTATGTAATAAAAAGATGAATTCCCTTATGAAACAAAAATATATTGCAGTATATAGGAAAATATCATGTAATATATTAGGCATATATTCTTATATATATTTTTGTTTTCCAATATATTGCAATATATTGAAAGCGGCAATCATTTGTATATTTTGCAATATATTATATAATATATGTATCATCAATATATTATTAAATGTATTCAAATATATAAAATATTAGAAAATAAAAAGGGAAAATAATAAATTACAATATAACACAATATATTTTAAGAAATATATTGGTAAATATATTTTCCTTTCATAAGGGTTGTCATTAAAGTAACAAAAGCTTTCAATCAAGAACAGTGAGTGATTTCTTTGTTGTTGCTGTTTGATTAATATTAAGTTCTTCAACTTTAAGAAAATACACTGATCTGGTACACTGATACAGTATGTTCAGCCAGCTATGTCTGCTATTGGACACTTACCAGGGCATTTTGACACATCATATTTTGTGTGTGTGTGTGTGCGTGTGTGTGTGTGTGTGTGTGTGTGTGTGTGTGTGTGTGTGTGTGAATTTGTCATTTTAAACAAAATATTTCACAGAGAGCCTAATTTACACATGTTCTGACGTGCAGGTTTGAGGTGCTTCAGGTGAGCACACACCGGCTTGCATCCTCTGGCACTTAAATGTGTACACTGGCAAAGCTTAAATGAGTTTAGTTTAAACACAGATATCAACACGCGCTGTTAAGGTCTCACCTGTACGTGCGCTTTCAGCACCCACTTGCAGTGTTGGTCATCTTACTTGAAAAAAGTAATTAGTTACAGTTAAAAATTACTTCTCCCAAAATGTAATTGAGTTAGTAACTTAGTTACCACATTGTTAAAGTAATTAGTTACTCAGCAAAGTAACTGTGATGTTATTTTTTATGTTCTATAATGCTATTACGACCTATAACATCTTTAATATATAAGATGTTTATATTTGCTCTACTGCACACCTCTACACTACACTACACTACTACACTACCACTATGCATTGCTATAAACTCAGAGAGGAAATGGCAGAAATCAAGAAACTCTACTGACCTCAGTGTGTATCAGTCTCTCCTCTCTTCCTTCTCTGCAAATGTCTTCATGGCTAAAACATCCTACTACCACAACAAAATTAGACGCTCGGACGCTCTTCAAGACTTTCTCTTCTCTTCTTAATCCGCCGCTACCACCTCCTCCATCGACTCTTACAGCGGACAACTTTGCAGTTTTCTTCACAAATAAGACAAGATCCATCAGTGACCAATTCTCTACACCGCAGACTGAGGACAACTTCACAATGACCGACGCACACTCTTTCTCCTCCTTCTCCCCACTCTCAGAGATGGACGTCTCCAAACTTCTCCTGTCCAATCATCCTACTACTTGTCCACTTGATCCGATCCCCACTCACATCCTTCAAGCGATCTCTTCTCACATTATCAACTCCTCTCTTCACTCTGGAACATTTCCCTCAGCATTCAAGCAGGCTTGGGTAAGCCCACTGCTCAAGAAACCATCTCTAAATCCAGCGCTTCTTGAAAACTACAGACTGGTATCCCTTCTTCCATTCATTGCAAAGACACTTGAGCGAGCTGTGTTCAGCCAGCTTTCTATATTCCTTGTACAGAACAACCTCCTGGACAGCAACCAATCTGGCTTCAAAAGTGGCCACTCAACTGAGACTGCTCTGCTCTCAGTTACTGAAGCCCTGCGACTAGCAAGAGCAGCTTCAAAATCTTACTGGACCTGTCTGCTGATTTTGACACTGTTAATCACCAGATTCTCCTGTCCACCCTCAGAAAGTTGGGCATCTCTGGAACAGCACTCCTGTGGGTTAAGTCCTACCTCTCTGACAGATCCTTCAGTGTGTCTTGGAGGGGTGATGTTTCAAAGTCACACCACCTTGCTACTGGGGTTCCTCAAGGCTCAGTACTTGGACCACTTCTCTTCTCCATCTACATGACATCATTAGGATCTGTCCTTCAGAAGCATGGCTTTTCTTATCACTGCTACGCTATTGACACCCAACTCTACTTCTCATTCCAACCAGATGACCCGACGGTAGCTGCTCGCCTCTCAGCCTGTCTGAGGGACATTTCTAGCTGGATGAATGACCATCACCTTCAGCTTAACTTTACGAAGACAAAACTCCTAGTGATTCCAGCAAACTCATTGCTTCATCACAACTTCTCTATACAGCTGGGCTCATCAACTATTACTCCTTCGAGGACAGCCATAAACCTAGTTGTGATGGATTATCAGTTAAGCTTCACAGACCACATTGCTACCACTACCCGGTCCTGCAGGTTTGACTTATAGAACATTAGGAAGATTAGACCCTTCCTGTCAGAGCAAGCAACCCAACTTCTTGTCCAAGCTCTTGTTCTCTCCAGACTGGACTATTGTAATGCTCTCCTGGCGGGCCTTCCTGCATGTACTGTCAAGCCTCTGTAATTGATCCAAAATGCAGCAGCGAGGGTTGTCTTCAATGAGCCAAAAAAAGCTCACGTTACTCCTCTCCTCATCAAGTTACACTGGCTACCAGTAGCTGCTCGCATCAAATTCAAGGTACTGATGCTAGCCTACAAGACGACCACTGGCACGGCACCAACTTACCTAAACTCACCGGTTAAATATTATGTGCCCTCCAGAAGTTTGCGCTCTGCAAGTGAACGACGCCTTGTGGTACCATCCCAAAGAAGTTCAAAATCACTCTCATGGACTTTTTCCTGGACTGTGCCCAGCTGGTGGAATGACCTCCCAATCTCAATTCGTACAGCTGAGTCTTTACTCATTTTCAAGAAACATCTAAAGACTCATCTTTTTCGCCTGCAATTAACACTAGCATTTTTCCTTTTCTTATTTTTTTTTCATGTATATATATATATATATAACCTGGCTATGTGTTCTATACTAGACTAACTGAGACTTGCCACTTGTATACTGTTGTTGTTCTCTTGTTGACCTAACTGCTTCTATTGTTCTCATTTGTAAGTCGCTTTGGATAAAAGTGTCTGCTAAATGATTAAATGTAATGTAAATTTATATAACTGATTGAAGAATAAAAACACTGTAAGTATTTTAGAAAATGTTGTATATATTTGAACTCAATAGATTGCAGCCTGCTATATGATATACAGTATTGTTCAAAATAATAGCAGTACAATGTGACTAACCAGAATAATCAAGGTTTTTAGTATATTTTTTATTGCTACGTGGCAAACAAGTTACCAGTAGGTTCAGTAGATTGTCAGAAAACAAACAAGACCCAGCATTCATGATATGCACGCTCTTAAGGCTGTGCAATTGGGCAATTAGTTGAAAGGGGTGTGTTCAAAAAAATAGCAGTGTCTACCTTTGACTGTACAAACTCAAAACTATTTTGTACAAACATTTTTTTTTTTCTGGGATTTAGCAATCCTGTGAATCACTAAACTAATATTTAGTTGTATGACCACAGTTTTTTAAAACTGCTTGACATCTGTGTGGCATGGAGTCAACCAACTTGTGGCACCTCTCAGCTGTTATTCCACTCCATGATTCTTTAACAACATTCCACAATTCATTCACATTTCTTGGTTTTGCTTCAGAAACAGCATTTTTGATATCACCCCACAAGTTCTCAATTGGATTAAGGTCTGGAGATTGGGCTGGCCACTCCATAACATTAATTTTGTTGGTTTGGAACCAAGACTTTGCCCGTTTACTAGTGTGTTTTGGGTCATTGTCTTGTTGAAACAACCATTTCAAGGGCATGTCCTCTTCAGCATAGGGCAACATGACCTCTTCAAGTATTTTAACATATGCAAACTGATCCATGATCCCTGGTATGCGATAAATAGGCCCAACACCATAGTAGGAGAAACATGCCCATATCATGATGCTTGCACCTCCATGCTTCACTGTCTTCACTGTGTACTGTGGCTTGAATTCAGAGTTTGGGGGTCGTCTCACAAACTGCCTGTGGCCCTTGGACCCAAAAAGAACAATTTTACTCTCATCAGTCCACAAAATGTTCCTCCATTTCTCTTTAGGCCAGTTGATGTGTTCTTTGGCAAATTGTAACCTCTTCTGCACATGCCTTTTTTTAACAGAGGGACTTTGCGGGGGATTCTTGAAAATAGATTAGCTTCACACAGACGTCTTCTAACTGTCACAGTACTTACAGGTAACTCCAGACTGTCTTTGATCATCCTGGAGGTGATCATTGGCTGAGCCTTTGCCATTCTGGTTATTCTTCTATCCATTTTGATGGTTGTCTTCCGTTTTCTTCCACGTCTCTCTGGTTTTGCTCTCCATTTTAAGGCATTGGAGATCATTTTAGCTGAACAGCCTATCATTTTTTGCACCTCTTTATAGGTTTTCCCCTCTCTAATCAACTTTTTAATCAAAGTACGCTGTTCTTCTGAACAATGTCTTGAGCGACCCATTTTCCTCAGCTTTCAAATGCATGTTCAACAAGTGTTGGCTTCATCCTTAAATAGGGGCCACCTGATTCACACCTGTTTCTTCACAAAAATGATGACCTCAGTGATTGAATGCCACACTGCTATTTTTTTGAACACACCCCTTTCAACTAATTCAACTAATTGCCCAATTACACAGCCTTAAGAGCGTGCATATCATGAATGCTGGGTCTCATTTGTTTTCTGAGAATCTACTGAACCTACTGGTAACTTGTTTGCCACGTAGCAATAAAAAAATATACGAAAAACCTTGATTATTCTGGTTAGTCACATTGTACTGCTATTATTTTGAACAATACTGTATATGAAATAAAAACATATAAAAAATTATATTGAAAATAAAATTCAAGTACAAAATTAACACAGACAAATTAAACTTGGGTAAAAATAAACAAAGGGAAACCTGGCCATTAGTGCAAATCTCTGTAACTGTATATTAGGCCTAAAGTTACTGCACAATAAACGAACACTATCCAACTCTTATGGTGCGTTCACACCAGATGCAAATAAAGCGTCTGGCGAGAGTGATTTCAATGTTAAGTCAATTCAAGGACGGGAATAGACAACCTCCGAAAATCAGCAAAACACATTTTTAAATAAACCGCATATTAGAGTTTAAAACAACTATATTCTCACAAGAAATACTTTTAAAACTACATTTCATGACATGATAACAGTCATATTTAGAAAACTATCGGAATAAAAATGGTGGTTGAAAAAGCTTTGTGAACTCAACTGGTGGTAGGCCCCCCCATGCCGCGAATTCGCGTCTGTTGTAAAGTTAATTTCATGCGAGAATGAAGCGTATGAACTCAAAATGTTCAAGCGTCCAAATACGCGTGAATAGTGCGAGTTATTCGTGCAAGTCGCGTCTGGTTTGAACACAGCATTAAATATTCAGTACAGTAACATGTTAGCATGTGTTGTTGAGGTGGTTCATAAGATTTGAGTTGCTTGTAGTGATGTGTAGTTTGTGAACGAATCGTTCTTTTTGAACGAATCTTTTAGCTGAACAAATCGTTCTCGTTCACGCAATCCACTGACTCATATTTCTCGTTCACTGAAGTTCCTCCCTCCACAGCAGCGCGGTGCTATTAGCAGCGCATGCGCAGCTTGGTGAATCGGGTAGCTCTGTGAACAGTTTCATCCTGTCAAAGAGTTACTCAACCTCGAGTCAATAGCCTTCAAGTATGACATGTGATGGAGCATGTGATTTGTTGAATGTAGTTTCATATGAGTCTGAACGAGATCTAGAGATCTCGTTCGTAAATGAAATGACTGATCTGATACCAATGTCGTTCGTGAACAAGCTGAATGATTTAGTAAATCTTGTTCGTGAATGAAATGAATGAACTGGTACACATGTTGTTTGTGAATGATCTGAATGATTTAGTAAATCTCGTTCGTGAATGAAATGACTGAACTGGCACACATGTCGTTCGCGAACGAGTTCAATGAACGGATACATGTTGTTCGTGAATGAAATGAATGAGAGTAAACTGGGTTAGTCTGCCATAATCCCCAATTTATGAATGTGAATATATAATATACAATATATAATATACAAACTGTCTGACCAAACAATTAAAATGCTAATTAGGCAAGAAAACCTTGTGCTTTGTTCATCTCAACAACTTTATTAGACTTTATATATTGAATTTGATTATGCACACATTTTAATAAAGCCAGATCAGTTTTTGTAACAAGTGAATACGTTCTTTGACTTAAGACATAACACATAACACATAATACACTCTTTTTTGCCACCTGCTGGCATATTTTGTGTAATATGAATAAATGATCACTGAACGAATCAGTGAACAATTCTGAATGAATAATTTTGGTGAACGAACTTAATGAATGAATCTCTTGAAAGAATCATAATTTCTACCACTAGTTGGATGAGGCAGACGTGGATAAAGTCTTTTTTCCTGGGCATACCGTGCATGTTAAAGAAATATTCTCACCTTTAATTTCCGGTACTTCCAGTTCGACAACGCCTTTATCGCTGATGCCGTCTTGTGTTTAGTGGTCAGTGTTCCCAGATTGGAAATGTCCAAGTATTGTGCCAGAAGTTCAAAATTATCGTATTTGGAAGAAAATTATCGTACATGAGTCAAAAGAGTTATTTATCTATTCTAAACCAACAACATTTTGACACAACATGCAAAATACCACAATAGATAACTAGGCGTATGGTTGGACGGAAGCAGTGCAACAAAAAACTATCACATTATTTTCAGTTCAGCAGTCATTGGAAGACTGCGTGTTGTCAGATGTTGAAGGGGTTCTTGCTGTCATGGACCGTAAGTAGTGCTCGTTGGCTTTAAAGCAGGGCAACCTCCTCTGAGGTGCAAACGAACACATTTAGAGTGTCTGTAATGAGCCGATTTCGTGTATAAGTAAAGAAGCCCTATGACTTCAATTAAATCTTCATTCATTGCATCTTGGGTATTGCTGGCCCATTGCTGGCCCACTTTGCTATCCTTGGAACTTCCAAAGGTCCAGCGTTTTGTGACCTTAGGGTGTGTGATGGATTGTAACGTGGTATAAGGCTAGTTAGTTACGCAGGAGCTAAACCATTTAGGGCCTTATAGGTAAGTAATGATAATTTGTAACTGATACGGAACTTAATAGGTAGCCAGTTCAGAGACTGTAAAATTGGGGTAATATGATCATATTTTCTTGACCTGGTAAGGGCTCTAGCTGCTGCATTTTTGAAGATGCAGGACAACCACCTAGAAGTGCATTACAATACTCCAGTCTAGAGGTCATGAATGCATGAACTAGCTTTTCTGCATCAGAAACAGGTAACATGTTTCATAGCTTGGCTATGTTTCTAAGATGGAAGAATGCAGTTTTTGTAACATGGGAAATATGATTTTCAAAAGACAAATTGCTGTCTAATATAACACCCAGATTTTTGACTGAAGAGGAAGTAACAGTACATCCGTCTAGTTGCAAATTGTAATCTACAAGATTCTGTGTACTATTTTTTATTCCAATAATGAATATCTCTGTCTTATCCAAATTCAATAAGAGAAAATTGTTGGTCATCCAGTCTTTTACATTTGTAACACACTCTGTTAGCTTGGATAATTTAGAAGTTTCATCTGGTCTCGTTGAGATTATATAGCTGAGTATCATCAGCATAACAGTGGAAACTAATCCCATATTTTCTAATATTATTACCAAGGGGCAACATGTATATTGAAAATAGAAGGGGACCTAGGACGGATCCGTGTGGCACTCCATATTTTACTGGTGATGAATGAGATGACTCCCTATTTAAATAAACAATATGGTAACAATCGGAGAGGTAGGATCTAAACCATCTTAGAGCCTTCCCTTGAATAACTGTATAGGTTTGTAATCGATCTATGAGTATATGTCATGATCTATGGTGTCGAACGCAGCACTAAGATCAAGTAAAACTAGCAATGAGATGCAGCCTTGATCTGACGCAAGAAGCAGGTAATTTGTAATTTTAACAAGTGCAGTTTCTTTGCTCTGGTGGGGCCTGAAACCTGAAATTCTTCATACAGATCATTTTTTTGCAGGAAGGAGCTCAATTGAGCAGACGCAGCTTTTTCTAAAATTTTAGACAAATGGAAGATTTGAAATAGGCCTATAATTTGCCAGTTCACTAGGACCTAGTTTTGGTTTCTTAATAAGAGGCTTAATAACTGCCAGCTTCAATGGTTTTGGGACGTGACCTAAAGTTAATGATAAGTTAATAATATTGAGAAGCGGTTCTTCGGCTACAGGTAACAACGCTTTCAGTAAT